>NW_026921469.1:0-184244 GCF_032062105.1 Saccostrea cuccullata | reverse complement strand
TTTAAAGCGGATAAAATATTCTAAACTTTCCTAATTTGACAATCTACTATTTGGAGTTCAATTCTTGACAGTACATTGTACTTTTGGCATAAAATTGTTCGACCTCCTTGCAGAAGAGCGGTAGTATGTTAGATAACTGTGAGGTACTTGCGATATTTAAGGAATGACTCTAATTGTTGGCCAAATTATTCGATGATAACCTGGTTTGGGTCAGTTTAAGCTTTATAATCTGCGAAGCGGATTATAAAAAAGCGTAAACTGACCCAAACCAGGTTATCATCGAATAATTTGGCCAACAATTAGAGTCATTCCTTATAATTTAATTTTAAAATAAATAAACAACTGTGGGTGTAAAATTGTGCTGCTTTTTATGAGTTCAAATTTGCCGCTCAATAATACATCCCTAGTAACAGAAGTGATTTGAAACAAGGGGAGGTAATAACTGATACACAGATCTAGCAGCCATGATGTTTGTTTACACGAGGTAAGATCGAGCTACTGTTTAAAGTTAAAGGTACATTTATTAAATCTGGAATTTCCATGTAATCCCATGGACTGGAAATGTGGGGATTGCATAGATACAGATCAATCAGCTAGTTGTCAAGGGGGTGTGTCCCCATACCAAACCAGGTTATCAAGAAATGGTTTGCGTTCTTTTTTGGAAATCAACCAATGAGAGACTAGAATAGAAACAAAATTAAAATATTACTGGGAGCTTCAGCAGTCATATTAATTTAATGGACCATTCTTACATGTGATACATATTGTTTCATCAATTCGGAAATTTATGTTTGGAAGAACCTCCTTTGATTCATAATTTTAATGATGTAAAGATTTTTTATTGCATATATCCACCATATATTTTTAAAGTCAATTGATCAAAGAGGAAAACTCACCAGCTTGACCTCCAAGTAATTCCTCCAAGGGGAATAACTCATGGAAAATATCACATGAAATCTGTCTACATATTTTATTTTTCTAGGCATGTCTTGATTTAATGTATATTAAGATTGAATTCTCTGTTTTGTAGGTACAAGTATTTTATACCAGCCAGGATTATTAGTAGGAGGTAAAATCGAGCATGATTGTAATATACAGCGCAGCATAGGCTACTATCTGGAAGGATTAATATGCTTAGCTCCTTTCACAAAGAAACCAATTCAAGCAGTTTTAAGAGGAGTCACCAATGACCAAATTGACCCATCAGTAAGTTTTTTTAAAATCAAAATAGGCCTAGTAACATACAATATTTTCAACATTACGGCGTAAAAATGCAATATTATTTAGTAATCATGGTATATGTCCAGTTAGCTGCGATGCAATAACTCAAAATCTACAGTTTTCTTAATATACACAAGAAGTTTAACATATAATTTGTGAGAAGCAAAGTTTAAAATGACTTGTTCACTTAGGTCATGTTTCATTGAAGAAACACCCTACTGTATAAATCTGATTCTAGAAATGTACATGTAATTAGTGGTGCGTTGGACTGATCAGTGAAGGGCAGAGGTTCTTATAAGATATTAATCAGACAATACTCAGTTAATAATGAAAATGTTAATGCATATATAATATTGATAAAAAAATATTCCTGGTTTTATTTTTCAGGTTGATATGATCAAGTTATCTACTTTTCCAGTACTGAAGAGGTTTTTAGGCACAGATGAGGGTTTAGAACTAAAGGTATGTTGATACATACATGTTATCCTTCCATTGATTTTCCATTTATGTGATTTGGAATGGAAAAATAACTAAAATGTAAATAATGAACAGCACTTTTTTTTTACAGATTGTAAGAAGGGGGGCAGCCCCAGAGGGAGGTGGGGAGGTGACCTTCACATGTCCTTGTCGACAGAAACTAAGACCTTTGCTGTTCACAGATCCTGGAAAGATCAAAAGAATAAGAGGCATAGCGTATCCTTCAAAAATTAAATGTACAGGCATATGCATGGGTCAAGATCTTTCATATACACCAAAAAATGTTGATGGTTGATTGTGTATTTTATTTGAATAAGAAAGAAAGAAGATACTTATATGTACAATGTGCCATCATTGATGCTATAATAAGAAATAATTTGTCTTCTTTATGTACTTTAGGTCCTAAATCTAAGAATAAGCTTAACTGAAAATTTTGTTTATTTCTTTACTTATTAATTATGGATCTTTGCAATGTATTGTCTGGTACAGTGTATTGAAAAGTATTCCTGAGCAATTCTCAGCTGGGCTGTGAGAGTGGCACCTGTTGTGACGAACCGAATAGTGGACTCTGCCAGGAGCATACTGAATAAGTTTATACCAGATATCTACATATACACTGACCATTACAAAGGGGGCCAGTCAGGAAAGTAAGTTATACCAGATATCTACATATACACTGACCATAAGGGGCACAGTCAGGAAAGTAAGTTAATACCAGATATCTACACACGTAGAGACCATTACAAAGATATTTACATAGTAGAAATGTAAAATTCTTAATATTTTTTTAAATGCTTTGATATGCTGTTTGCAGTGTAAGCTTTCCTTATTCTGAGTTTATTTATTATTCATTACTTACTGTATTTATTTACCAACAGATCCCCAGGTTTTGGTTTGACGTTAGTGGCGGAGACAACAAATGGATCATTTCTTTGCGCAGAAACCTCCTCCAATCCTAAAGGATCAGACAAAGGACCCTCTGTTCCAGAGGATCTCGGGAAAGAGACAGCAAAGTTACTGCTAGAGGAAATATATAAGGTGATCAGGCAGAGTGAATAGAGTGAAGCATGTTATTTAAATTGTATCAAATGCTTAATCTACAATAGAGAGATCACAACTGTCATTATAGAGGGCAAGCATTTGTTAACATATAGATGGTCAACAGTTAAAAAGTGATGGTGTGGGCAGAGTTTTGATCCAAGGTTTCAATTTTGTATTTGTATGGTAACATGTATCACTATAATAGTTTTCATGTTTATTTATTGTAGGGAGGATGTGTAGATTCCACCAATCAGAGTGTGACTGCGTTATTTATGGTCCTAGGTCAACAAAATGTCTCCAAAGTTCAAACAGGTCCCCTAACACCATACTCGTAAGTTGGTACTACATGGTGTAAATGCATTTTAATACTGTCATATGTTATGTTTTTTCTTGATAAATAGAGTCACAGTGAAATCCAATATACATGTAAAATATATATGCACTCATAGACATCAGTTTGTCAGTACATGTAAATTTCTGTTACTGTGGAATCATTTTAATTTGTGGGGGGATCAATGCTGGAGAACAAAGATTTGACTGCTTTTAGGATGTAATTTTGTGGAAGCCCTGTTTTAAAAGAAAATTCATTGAACTGTTACCTGTTAAATGACAGTGTAATCCTGTGTGGGAAATTAAATTTATGGGTAAGGGTGATGCAAAAAAACCACAAACCTTGTTTACTTACTGAGGCACTGTACAACACAGAATATAATAATGTATTCTTTGTTGTATATAGACTGAATATCAATATTACAACAAAGGAAAAAAACTTTTTTTATGTGAAAGTTAATATACATGCACGTCTGTTGTAGAATCCAGTTTTTGAGGCACATCTACGATTTCTTTGATGTCATGTTCAAAGTGGAACCACAGCCGATACCTGAGGAGGATGAGGATTTAAGGATGGGAGGAGAGAAACTTATCATGACTTGTGTGGGAGTAGGCTACTCAAATGTCAGCAAAGCTGTTAGTTAATGATTCTCATGTGTATAAATATTTATTCCGGTACCCACAATTTTATTTCGAGCTGAAGAAGCTTGTTCTCAGATGTGTTCAAGGAAGAAAACCAAACCTGACTGGAATTGATTCAAGCAAATTTTAAAACCCTGGGGAAAATACTTTATTCAAATATTTTACTTCAAGGAAAGCTTAAATGTCTTATATATTGCACATATGTGAGTTATTCTTACATGGTATGTGTATATTTTCTCAGTTCAGAGGAAATTCAAATACTTTGCAAAATAATGTCCATACATACTAGTAATTGTATGTAAATGTAAGATAATAAGAATGTAATAATAAATATACCTGAAAGATATTGTATTTGTCTAATATGTTTAAAACATTTATAATGAGTCAATTTTTTTTTTTAAATTGGTTGATTTAAAAGGTTAAAAAAAGAGGTTGTAAACAGTAGATAATATGTGTACCCTTAGCAATCAAATTTGGGGAGAGGGAAATGTAGGAATTATCTTGTCCCTCTGATATATTTTTTCCGTTTGTGCAATTTTGTCCATGCGATAACTTTTTAGGTCACCTTAGTCACTCAGGTGACCTATTGCTATCCGTTTTCGTCTGTCGTGTCGTGTGTTAACATTTGAACATTTTCAGCTTCTTCTCTGAAACCACTGAACCAATTTCAACCAAATTTGATATACAGCATCTATTGGTGAAGGGGAACAAAAATTGTGAATATTATGGTTCCCACCCCCTGGGCCCTGAGGGGTGGGGCCAAAACCACTGAAATTAATGAAATCTTTAAAAATCTTCTTTACTTGTGGACATCAAGCATGAATGTAATAAGCATTGAGTCTTCTACCAAAATTGTAAAATTTATGGCCCCAGGGCCAGGGATTCTAGTGCTAGGGCAAAGCTATATAGATTTTAGTTTCTTTGAAAATCTTCTTCTCTGCTCCTGGGTATTAAATAAACTAACTAAGTACATAGTTATGATGAGCAAGAGTGCCTCTTCCAAAATTGTGAAATTCATGGCCCCTGGGTCAGGGGTTGTGGTGTTAGGGCGGGGTTATATAGATTATTTAGTGAAAATACATTAATTCTTTGAAAATCTTCTTCCCTGCTCCTGGTTATTAAATAGACTAAGTACATAGATATAATGAGCAAGAGTGCCTCTTCCAAAATTGTGAATTTTACAGCCTCAGGGTCAGGGGTTCTGGTGTCAATGGAGGGCCCTTTTGATTATATAGTGAAAATGCATTAATTTTTTGAAAATCTTCACCTCTGCTCCTGAGTATTAAACTAAATGAGTATATAGTTATGATGAGCAAGAATGCCTCTACCAAAATTATGAATTTTATGGCCCCAGGGTCAGGGGTTCTGGTGTTAAGAAGAGACTCTTTTGATTATATAGTGAAAATGCATATATTCTTTGAAAATCTTTTTCTCTGCTCCTGAGTATGAATAAACTAAGTACAGAATTATGATGAGCAGGAATGCCTCAACTAAAATTGTGAATTTCATGGCATCAGGGTCAGAGGTTCTGGTGTTAGGGCAGGGTTCTGTAATGATTTTATTGTGAAAACGCATATATTCTTTGAAATTCTTCTTCTCTGCTCTTGGTTAATAAGCAGATGAACTACATATATAGTTCATAGCTCTTCTTCCAAGGCCCCAGGGTCAGAGATACCATAGAGGGGGGGGGGGGGGCTCTACTTATACACTGAAAATAGTTTAAAATCTGCTCCTTGGTATTAATCAAATATTTTTGATGAGCATGTGTGCCTTTTAAAAAAATTGTGCAATGTGTGGACCTAGGGTCAGAGGTTCGTGTGTGGTAGGGGCACCTCTGATTATTGCTGAATATTATTGATTAGTTGAATGTATTTTTGTTCCCCTACCCTGCCTATGGGTATTAAGTAACCAAACTAAGCAATAGCTAAGTGTATGGTTATGATCTTCCAAAATTGTGAATGCCATATCATCTAGCTTAAAACATGAACCAAATTCAATAATTTGAAAGTTGTTGCATATGTTCAGGTGACCTATAAGGCCCATGGGCCTCTTGTTGGTAAATGCATTTATTAAAGTGAACACTTAGAAGTTGTGTTACGTGTATTATCTCAACTTTCCTGACCCATGGAGACACAAAACTGAATGAGCTGCATCAGAGAAGATGCTGAAATTTTTCCATGTTTAAGACTGCTATTCAGTGCATAATAGACAACAAGGATTAACCAAAGATAACAATTAAAGCTGTTATATATAAGATGACATTAAAATTAGATCAGTCTTTGATCTGCTCCAACTAGATCGCTATACTTTTTGTGATCAAAGATCTTAATAAGTTTTAATACCGTAGACTGAATTGATGACAAAGTCTAATACAAATTAAAGGAATGACTGGGTAGTGGATTATAAGATTCAAATTGAAAGTTTTTCCTCGGTAGGATTTACAGTATCTATGGAATGATTCTGCTAAAAATTGCTTTGATAACCTGGATAATGTAGATTAGATCATTCAGGAAGGGCAGATGCTGTATCCAAAGCATGTCTGGTTAAAGTATTCCGAGATGCATAATCCATGCATGCATGATCGAGGTAGGCTTTATAATTACTTTGGAATGGACCTGTCCAAAAACCTTGAAGCTGGTAACTCTTATGGAAACGCAAGTCAGATTAATTTGGGAATTGGCCTATTTTCCAGAAATTTCAACTGGGTACAGTTAAACATCTTAATAATGTATGTCGGATCCAGAATCTGAAGCGAGCCTGGTAGGATTCATCCCTAGATACACCATCCTTGCAATTTTGGTCACCATGGGGCTTATACATGTTGTTACTTAACGACGTTCGATCCTGATATCTAAAGTCTTAAACTTTTTTTGCCAAGTATATTTTTAGTTTCTACATACATAGCTTAATTAAAATTCAAATCAAAAAATGGGGGTCAATAAATTTCTTTTAGCGCTACAGTACATTTAATATGACCTTTCTGCACTGAAATTTGTGTCTTAATTAAAAATTTTGACGTCGCGCATAGTACTGGGGTTTGAAATTGCTTAACTTGTAACACTGTAAACGACTGGTGTTAGTATTTTTGGTCATTTTATCATTTTGGCTACGTGGATTTTTCTGATAATTTGTACCAAGCTTCTATAACTTCCTGTGATGATGTCACATAACATTTATTAATAAATTTCTAATTTACGTACTGTTCCGACTGTTCGTAAAATAAGAAGCGTTCCGTAATACGCCGAAATCTTGACAAGTTACAAGAAAAGATAGAATGTTTGATAAACATTTTTTACTATATGACAGGTTCTTTTTGTAAAACTAAGTTGATAAATGAAATGTGCAAATAAAGAAGTAGTCAAATGTTTCTTTAAAAAATTATAAGGAAGCAGTAGGGGAGATTAATAGAGCGATTTTGATATATAGTTTTGTTACTACGACACAAATATGCGTATTTTGGTATTTAACCGGGCGTATATGTGAGCTGTATTCTTTATTTACTGGGAAAACTTTTAACAGATAAAATATTATTTTTAAAATGTGCAAATTAATAAAATTTTGTTTTTAAAGAAACATTAAAAAGCAAGACATTTTTAAGAAAACAGGAGCAAAAATTGAATGTCTAGTCTGATTTGTTACGCCGTGAATTTTTGACGTTTTTACGCTTAAACGACATATGCAATAACGTCAGAAAAGTATATTTTGACGTTACAAAATCAGCCCCAATTGTGTGCGCGACGTCTTATATCTTCAACGTTTTCCCTGCAATATTTTTATCCAATTAAAGCATGAGACAAAATGAACTCTTAGTCTGTTTAAAAAAAGACACTTAAAAATTGTGACTAAGAAAAAGTTTCAAATTGCTTCGCATAATCAATTATTTGACCTTTCTGCACTAATAAAATGTTATTTTTCCGGCATTGAAAGTATAATAAGCAAGAAAATTAATTTAAAGTCTTAAACTTTTTCTAATTTTAAGCAAATAGGTCAAAGTTATCTTGAATATTTAGAAAAGAACATCAAAAGTGGGGGTATATGATGTACATTTTCAGATATTACTAAAAAAGTGTGAATTTTACGTTAAAATTGGCTCAATTTTTTCCCGGATTTTCAGAATATATATACTATATTTGTCACGCTTTGTTGATAGAATTCACAAGAAATAATTTAATAGATATTTCAGAACCAGCATAACATATTTCACTGCAAAAAACAACTTTTTGTGCAACCAGCATGGAAAAATTGGCATCCAAAATTAACAGTACTGTTATAGTTCAAATGGAAAAAAACTGACCATTTTCGTCTAAAAAAACCTTCCGCCACAAAATATAGTCCATAGCTTAATTCTACTTGAATGGAATTAAATCGCGGTTTTTTCATTGAATATAGTTTAATTTGCATTGTAGAATTCAGGTTTATTGTTAGAACCTAAAAATTATGCTTAATTTTATGAATAAAGGACCTGCGCGAAATACGCTCAAAATATCAGGATCGAACGTCCTTAAGAAATAGAATATCATTTTTAGAGTTTCATTGGGGTATGACATGAAGTCGGACACGTGATCAAATTCTGTATTGCCCGAAGAGCGTTATAGTAGATTTGATCACGTACCGACTTCATGTCATACCCCAGTGAATCTCTAAAAAAAAGTAAAGAACAACAATGTTTAAAAGTGAACTTTTTAATATTGTTGTTTATTACTTAATTTACATTTGAGACGAATAAATTTCATTACATGAACGGGCTGCCGTATTGCTATGTTGTGACGCGCATTGACCTAGAAGTTGTTTGGTCAAAGTTAGTTTACCTCGCTCCAACATTTGAATGTTTATCTAGAATTCACATTCATGTTTAGTAGTCCAGTTCAGGAATTATCTGTATATAGTGAAAGAACAATGATCGCTGCTGAGAATAATCTAACTATTTCATAAGTTCTTATAATATTTGAAGTCAAAGGCGGTGGTATCGCCTGTTTTAGTTTAATTAAGGCCTACATAACTCCAAAGGAATTTCGGGTTAAAAAGGGTAAGTGCGGTTTTAGGCTTAGTCCAAGTCTTACTCTTATTGACTTATTCACATCAAAAGAAGATTAATTGTACATCTCGTGATTGAAAAATATCAATATTGCTTATCATTTTATCTTTTTCGTCGTTATTAACTTAAGAAATATTCCAAAACAAGTTGGACCGTGACAGAAATGTGTAGACAAAATGGGCTAGATCTACATCCCATCGCTCTGTGATTCAGTCGTGCCATGACCTCTGCCCCCCCAATAACATTCACACAGATTTGAACATTTTCTCTTCAATCAATAGATTATTATAGGTTCATCTAAGAATTCATTTAATTAAGAACACGCAACGTGGGAATGATGAAAGCAAACTATGATTTTGTACGGATAATAATGACAGTGGAAAGCATGATGATTAAATATTGAAAATTTTAGTAAAGCTAAGATAAAATTGTTTCCAGCATGGTATAGCTGCAATATGATAACCTAATTGAAAAGGCGCTAAACCATCTGAAAAAGGTAAACCCCAATTTTCAATGCCCATATCATGAAAAAGTGGGGGTTAAGCCCCCCCCCCCCGGTTCCGACGCCTATGATAAATTTTATAAACTGATAAATTTTAATTTTTTTTCTTAGAATGTAGAATATCCCAATGAATGTTAAAGATTGCAGCAAAATACAAATACAAGTAATTTTTGGCATGCAACCGGAAACGCGTTTTTTATTTGGCTCGATCAAAAAAAAAAAACTGAAACAAAAATAAACTTTAAATAACAATTACTTTATTTTATTCAGATTGATTTGATATTTTCCAGACCAAAATTGTGTATTATTTATCCATAAAGTCATTTGAACACACTTCCGGTATTCCGAGCTCGTGCAACTCGTGTCGTGAGAAGTGTTCATATAAGGCGGGCTGCCCAATTTCAGGTAGGGACTATGCAGATAAAAAGATACATATTAATCATAAAACGTAGGCTTTTTTTGTGAGCACTTATGTTATGAATTGTTGATTTGTATGAAATATATAATTAGAGGCAACTATTATGGGGTTTAACAGTAAAGTAAAACGAACAATCATTCATGACCAAAAAAGATCATGGCCATTTTTGAAAAGAACCCATTCCTATAAATAGATTTTCTCTCGGACAATTTTAGTCCCAAATGCTGTTGGATCTTTACCTGCTGTATCAAACACGTTCGACTTCTATCTTTGTCTTTAAAAAAAATCTTTTCAATATCTGTCGTGTTAAATTGAAGAACAATTAAGACAAGAGATCCAAAATTTTATTTCTTAGACGGGCGAGGGGGTATTTGAATAATTCGTGTTTTTTCATAAATGACAGCAACAGGGGTGGAGAGAAGGGAGGGGCATTTGGGTGTCATTTATTAGTTAACTTTTTGTTTAAATATAATAACTGATTTTTTGGGGGGACTATGGTGTTTAGTTTCTGACCATATACATCCTTTAATACTAGTATATACAGCTGCACTCAGATAAAATACCATAGATGACTGCACAATGATGTGTTACATAAAGGTGCCTTTGCACTTGAAATTGGTTGATAATTTTACCAAAATTCATATTATTGATTTAAATTAATGTAGGTATTTAATCTGACATCTTGAGTTTTCATGTGACCTTGACCTTACTCTTTATTTTGTGTGGAGCCCAGTTTTTAGCTCACCTGAGCCGAAGGCTCAAGTGAGCTTTTCTGATCACATTTTGTCTGTAGTCCCTCTGTCCGTCCGTCTGTCTGTTTGTAAACTTTTCACATTTTCGACTTCTTCTCAAGAACCGCTGGGCCAATTTCAACCAAACTTGCCACAAAGCATCCTTGGGTGTAGGGGATTCAAGTTTCTTCAAATGAAGGGCCATGCCCCAATTCAAGGGGAGATAATTGGGAATTATTAAAAATTTGGTGGCATGTTTTAAAAATCTTCTTCTCAAGAACCACTGTGCCAGGAAAGCTGAAACTTATATGGAAGCATCCTCAGGAAGTGTAGATTCAAATTTGTTCAAATCATGACCCCTGAGGGTAGGGCAGGGCCACAATGGCCGACCAAAGTTTTACATAGAAATATATAGGAAAATTCTTTAAAGATCTTCTTCTCAAGAACCACTGTGCCAGGAAAGCTGAAAGTTATTTGGAAGCATCCTCGGGTAATGTAGATTCAAGTTTGTTCAAATCATGACCCCCGGGGGTAGGGCGGGGCCACAATGGCCCACCAAAGTTTTACATGGAAATATATAGGAAAATTCTTTAAAAATCTTCTTCTTAAGAACCACTGTGCCAGGAAAGATGAAACTTATATGGAAGCATCCTTGGGTAGTGTAGATTCAAGTTTGTTCAAATCATGACCCCCAGGGGTAGGGCAGGGCCACAGTGGACGACCATACATATTTTTACATAAAAATATATAGGACAATTCTTTAAAAATCTTCTTTTCAAGAATAGTAAAGTCATAATTGATCATATTTATTTGGAAGCATCCTCAGATAGTGTAGATTCAAGTTTGTTGAAATCATGACCCCGGGGGGTAGGGGGGGGGGGGGCAAAATGGCCAACGAAAGTTTTACATAGAAATATATAGGAAAATTCTTTAAGGATCTTCTTCTCAAGAATGACAAAGCCATAATTGATCATATTTATATGGAAGCATGCTCAAGTAGTGTAGATTCAAATTTGTTCAAATCATGACCCCCAGGGTTAGGACGGGGCCAAAATGGCCGACCAAAGTTTTTAAAGATATATATAGGAAAATTCTTTAAAAATCATTTTCTAAAAAATAGCAAATCCATGATTGGTCAGGGGACTACTTTTGGATTTAAACTTTACAATAAAAAGCCATTTTCTACTTTGTCCTACCCTTAGTGCTCAGGTGAGTGATGTGGCCCATGGGCCTCTTGTTCTCTTAGTTGGGAGGACCACCAAACATCTTTTTAAAGATGGTCTAAGATATTTAATTATGTTGATTTTTTCTTTACTTTGCCAAATTGTAATTTTTACAACATGGGAAAATAGAAAAAAATTTCATACTTATTCAGTAAATCTCCTACTCCACTATGAATGATTTCATTCCTTTTCAAATGGTGCTTCAATGTGATGAAAATTGTAAATGTGTATTTGATTCAGTAATACCAGCAAGTACATACTAAAACAAGGTCATTCACATTGATTTTATGTGTCTAATTTTCTTTTTGTTTCATTGGTGATAATTAAGATTCTGGTAGATAAAATAAGTTATCTGTGTCGGACTTAAAAACTCTTATTTTTTAACTTTGATGGTGCTCATTTAAGAGTTTAAGATTTTTTTTTTATATCAACATGTACACTATTTAACAACTCTTCGATAAAAATACATGTACTTACTTTAAGCCACACTATACCACAATTCCTCTTTTAAAAGTGTTCATATTATTTGAAACATTTTGCAATTGTAATTCTCTTCTACTTTTTAAGATTGTTATGTACCCCCATATTAAAAAGAGGTTTGGAAGAAAAATTCAGTGCTAAAAATAGACCACGTGCTGCTATCCATGAACTACTTTCATGGTTCTCTACACTCATTTTGAAGACAACAGTACCTTGTTTTGAACTTGAAATTACCATTTAAAAGTGCAAATTTTAGACATTTTCTCAACAAATGGTTGTAGAGAAAACATTAATGCACACTTTGCATATTTTTTAAAAGATTTTTTAAGGCTCTGCTAAATTCTGTAGCTGCGCAGTTCTAAGGAGCATATTAAAAGCATTTTTCTGCAAAAGTATAGAATATATATGCACAACATGCATTCAATTATGCATATTTATTGTATCTTTATCATGAGGACTTAAAATTTGATTTGTATTTTACCCATTTGAAGAAATGTTTACATTTTGTTCTTACTGCACTAAAGGTGGCCAGACATCCCCCTTAAAATAAATCGAAAAGGCCTTTCACTTATGTATACTTCATTTATCTGTCCCCAACTCGAGTATGCTTCAGTTGTATGGGGTGGTTGTCTATCTTACGATTCTGAAAAATTAGAAAAATTGCAACTACACGCAGCTCGGATTGTTACTGGACTAACTATGATTGCCTCTAGAGACTGTATTTTGAAACAGGCTGGGAACCACTCAGCGACAGACGTAAGATCCAAAGATTAAATACCATGTATAAAATTCACAGTGATTTAGTACCATCTGAGATTATACCAGATATGCAATGTAATGCTTCTACATATACAACAAGAAACTCACAAAATTATAGTATACCTGTATGTAAATTGCAAACTTAAAAATCATCATTTGTACCAACTGTAATAAATGAGTGGAATTCCTTATCGCTAAATACTAGACTTTCGAGCTCTGTGTCTGCTTTCAAAAGTAAAATTAAGCAAAAAATTACAGAAGCTTCGCCTTATTTTAATTTTGGTAAAACACACATCAATATACTGCATACACGGCTTCGGCACAACTGCGTGCTAAATGCTGATCTTTATAGATGTAATATAATATCTAGTCCACTATGCTCCTGCGGTAAGGTAGAAGATACACATCATTAATTTTTCTTGTGCCCAAACTACAACAAGGCCAGGAAAGAGTTTTTCTGTAAGTTCTTGAAATTTAATAAAGTCCATATTGTTGATATTCAGACTTTACTCTGGGGGGATACATCACTCAGTATTGCTGAAAATGAATATCTATTTTCTATTGTACATTCTTATATTCAGCATTCTGGTAGATTTAAGGTTCATAAACCCTCTGCTCATGCATATAAAATGTTGCTTGAACCTTAATGATTTTCCAAAAGAAAAGTATTTTATAAGTAAAATACAAACAAGTATAAGATAGCTTGCGGGGCAAAACTGGACAAAAAAGACACATCAATTTGGCAAATTTATAAAGGAATAAGAGACATTTATGTCATTAAGAGTTATCCCTCTTATCAGAGTATCAATGTACCTTAAAGCTGAACACGATTCGTAAAAGGAATCTGTCCGCCATTTTTGTTCCCAGTCTGGCTTCTCTGCAGACTGCTATAAATAGGGCAAAACTTGGTCACTGTTCAGTGTAATCAGTCGACACCGGTGAAGACGGACGTATGCTATACAGAGCTCGCTAGCGAGAATGATAACGTAATACTTCGTCTAATGCAGGAAAATAAGATACCAAATAAGTTTACAATTATAGTTGTATAAGTCAGTGCAGTATACAAACAACGCAGATGTACGTAACTGCAATAGAATATAAACAAAGGCAATGCAAGATAACCAGCACGAACACGTGTCGCCATTCCACGCCGATACCCGTGACAATAAAGCAGTCAGGTGTAACGAATGCGACGAGTATACCCTAGTATTGATGTATCGTAGATAATGCTATCGAAAATGGCGTATGCCTATTTACGAGTCGTGTTCAGCTTTAATTGATTGTACTCATTTTTATAATTATTTGTATAAACAATAATGTAGCATTATATATATGTCTACAATGAGAGTTATAATTTAATTTACTAGTAATGTATTTTGTACAAACTGTTGAACACTTCTAATTCATCCTGTTATAATATCTCATGTAGGGAGAGGGCGATTTAAGTTTTGATACCCCCCACAAACAAAGTTTGGGGGGTTTATAGGAATCATCTTGTCCATCTGTCTGTCTGTCCGTCTGTCTGTGCAATCGTGTCCAGTCCATATCTTTCTTACGGAGGGACATTAGAATCTACTACTCCACACAAAGATTGCCCATGACTGGGGAACTTCAAGGACACTGAAGAAAAATTTCAATTCGTGTCCGAAGAAAAATTAGGTTCTCATTTCACACAAAGATTGCCCATGACCCAAAGGTGTGTCATGACCTTGACCCAAGGTCATTTGGGGAACTTCAAGGTCACTGGAAGAAAAATGTCAGAATTCGTGTTCGGTCCATATCTTTCTTATCATATGGATAAACTTGGTAGGATCTCATTTCACACAAAGATTGCCCATGACCCAAAGGTGTGTCCTGACCTTGACCCAAGGTCATTTGGGGAACTTCAAGGTCACTGGAAGAACAATTTCATAATTCATGTTTTATACATATCTTTCTTATGGATATTTTGTCCCGCTTGGACGGTTCTAGTTAGAACTTGTACCCAATTTAATCCCATTGTATATATTTAGTGCAATAAAATATGTTCAAATCAAACCATATTTTTTGTAAAGAGAATATTATATATATACCAATTGGTGCAATCAGTATCAAGACATGTAAGCTTTAGAAAAAATAAAACAAATTAAAATGGAAACTTTTGATTTATTATAATTTGTCATGACAAGATACCATTGTCATCGGTCCGTTGTTGCTACTGTACTGCATGTACGTATACACTATGAAAAAGTTCGATTTTTTTTTTTAATGCTTTGATAATAAATTTCAAGCATGCCTTCAATAAATGGGTGAACTAATTAGTGATAAGGAACTAAACGTATGCTATTTTCTATATTTCATATATTATTCAGCTTTTGTTGGTCATACATAAGGGCTTCAGCCTTTTTCCTTAAAAAATATTTTTCAAAGTGAAGGAAGAAATAAGCACGCTAACTCTCAATTCCTGCCTACATTTTGCACCCATTTAATTGATTAATATTAATATGGCAATTTGGCCTTACAATCGTTGTTTAATACAAAGAACAGTTCAATGGTAATTGATGAATTGTTTTAATACCAGCGCTAAATAGTAAATTATCCCTATTTCCAGCTCTTGAAAAAGGGAGAGGGGGAGACAGTATTTTCCACTGAAATTGGGCTTTCAAACATCACCATATTTTGAAATAGTCTTCGATATGATTAAATGTTCCTTGTATCTTTTCTTATGTTTTAGGCAAATAAATTGAACATAAATACATAAAAAAAAAAATTATGTTTCAGTTGTAAATCGCTTTGAAATTGGTGAAAAAATAAACATTTATGCCTCCTATGAGAAATATCACCCTATTAGTGCAGAAAAAAACAATCAAACATGCACGATATGCAGTTTTGTCAATTATGTCATTTAATTGAATGGTATAAAGTAAAATGTATATCAAACCATTAAGGACGATCACCTGATATAAAACAAAACAGGATAAAACGTACATAGGTGCATATAAAGTACATGTGTGATCCCCCTGAGACTGACTAGAAAATTCCCAGATGATTAGCGGACTGCAACCTGCCAGGGGAAGTATGCAGAGTTCAGGGACGTACTGCGGCCAACTCCGGCGTTGAAGGTAAGCCGATGCGCAATCGGTGTACACGGTTTATTCTGTGGATTTTGTTACCCCTTCCTTGTTTTGAGAGTGTTTCTTAGGGTTTGACCTGTGGACATCTTTGTTAACAGGTACGGGGTTGGACTGGCCTGGTTGCGTGGAAGAAGAGCAGACCGTCACCAGTAGCAGCAGTTCTGTGATGCACTGCGGTCAATCCCTGACGTGCAGGTAAGATGCAGCACATCTTGGCAGTGTGTCCACTATCTTTACAATGTGTTTGTGATGAAAGATATCATAACTTTGCTCTTTACACTCGCTGAAATTTTGTTAACTGTAAGAAGTTGTTTTGATGTCTTGATTTTGCTTTGTTAGCAGCAGAGGTGTATGCTGACCCGAGAGGATCCCAACAGCAGTCAAGCAGGGAAGAGGAGGTAAGATTCACTGTGTATATCTTGCAGCCTTTTGTGATCTTGACCTCGCCAAATGATGTTGACCGTATCAGCATTTGACCTCTTGACTTGCAATTGACAGGATGCGCAGCAAGCAGCAGAGCCCAGCCCAGCCCTTCGCAGCCCAGCCCCGGATCCAGCGCAGCCCACACCAGCCAGCCCATCCCCACCAGGAGATCCAGTGCCGCGACCAGGCAGCCTAACAGAGAAGCATTTTGAATTTATCTTTCCTTCTCTCTCTTCTCTATCTTCTTAGCACTTTCCTAATCTAACACAACTAACCATCCCCTACCCCTTAACATTGATTTTGTTGTAATTTCCTCGAATTTGTGTGCTTTGTTTCATTGTTTTGAATTTTTACTAATCTCGTCTCAGTTGTATATTTTCAGGCACCCGGACGTGGTACAACGCGGGAGCACTCAGCCAGCCTCCAGCCAGCCAGCCACAGATGAAGAGGAAGGAGCCCATTGCCCAGTTTTGTCTAGCGGCTTACATTTGCCAAGGCGGTGAGTAAAGGGCTGCTTTTGTAGCACATCTGGATCCCTGTTTTGCATTATTCCCTGTTTTGCATTATAACTTGATCAGAGCAGCTATTGCTTTTCTTTTGACCTCCTGATTTTTTGTGTTTTTAGGAGCGTCGATCCCACCGAGAGGTTCAGCAGCATTCTGGGGAACAAGGATCGACTGCGACCGCACATGGAAGAGAGGGTAAGATTCGTGTCCACCCTGAATTTACGGTGTTGATTGATCTTTTCCTCATCTCACTTGATTAAATCTGTGATCTCTTGATGTCTTGTCTTTCTACTGTAGATATGCGATGTGATGCAGCCCTCTGTTCCCAGTCCTTTGAAGAGGAGTCTGCCAACCCAGGGACGGTAAGATACTTTGTGCACGCCTCGCGCTCTGTGAACTTTCTTCATTTTGACTCTTTGAGTCTTGGCACACTTTTTTGACTTCTCCACCTTTGGTGTCGACAGGTCAGGGTTTGGCTGTTGTGGATTCCCAGATGATTAGCGGACTGCAGCCTGCCAGAGGAAGTATGCAGAGTTCAGGGACGTACTGCGGCCAACTCCGGCGTTGAAGGTAAGCCGATGCGCAATCGGTGTACACGGTTTATTCTGTGGATTTTGTTACCCCTTCCTTGTTTTGAGAGTGTTTCTTAGGGTTTGACCTGTGGACATCTTTGTTAACAGGTACGGGGTTGGACTGGCCTGGTTGCGTGGAAAGATCAGACCGTCACCAGTAGCAGCAGTTCTGTGATGCACTGCGGTCAATCCCTGACGTGCAGGTAAGATGCAGCACATCTTGCAGTGTGTCCACTATCTTTACAATGTGTTTGTGATGAAAGATATCATAACTTTGCTCTTTACACTCGCTGAAATTTTGTTAACTGGAAGAAGTTGTTTTGATGTCTTGATTTTGTTTTGTTAGCAGAAGTGGAGATGAGGATCCCAACAGCAGTCAAGCAGGGAAGAGGAGGTAAGATTCACTGTGTATATCTGGCCGCCTTTTGTGATCTTGACCTTGCCAAATGATGTTGACCGTATCAGCATTTGACCTCTTGACTTGCAATTGACAGGATGCGCAGCAAGCAGCAGAGCCCAGCCCAGCCCTTCGCAGCCCAGCCCCGGATCCAGCGCAGCCCACACCAGCCAGCCCATCCCACCAGGAGATCCAGTGCCGCGACCAGGCAGCCTAACAGAGAAGCATTTTGAATTTATTTCTTTCCTTCTCTCTCTTCTCTATCTTCTTAGCACTTTCCTAATCTAACACAACTAACCATCCCCTACCCCTTAACATTGATTTTGTTGTAATTTCCTTGAATTTGTGTGCTTTGTTTCATTGTTTTGAATTTTTACTAATCTCGTCTCAGTTGTATATTTTCAGGCACTCGGACGTGGTACAACGCGGGAGCACTCAGCCAGCCTCCAGCCAGCCAGCCACAGATGAAGAGGAAGGAGCCCATTGCCCAGCTTTGTCTAGCGGCTTACATTTGCCAAGGCGGTGAGTAAAGGGCTGCTTTTGTAGCACATCTGGATCCCTGTTTTGCATTATTCCCTGTTTTGCATTATAACTTGATCAGAGCAGCTATTGCTTTTCTTTTGACCTCCTGATTTTTTGTGTTTTCAGGAGCGTCGATCCCACCGAGAGGTTCAGCAGCATTCTGGGGAACAAGGATCGACTGCGACCGCACATGGAAGAGAGGGTAAGATTCGTGTCCACCCTGAATTTACGGTGTTGATTGATCTTTTCCTCATCTCACTTGATTAAATCTGTGATCTCTTGACGTCTTGTCTTTCTACTGTAGATATGCGATGTGATGCAGCCCTCTGTTCCCAGTCCTTTCAAGAGGAGTGTGCCAACCCAGGGACGGTAAGATACTTTGTGCACGCCACGCGCTCTGTGAACTTTCTTCATTTTGACTCTTTGAGTCTTGGCACACTTTTTTGACTTCTCCACCTTTGGTGTCAACAGGTCGGGGTTTGGCTGTTGTGGATTCCCAGATGATTAGCGGACTGCAACCTGCCAGGGGAAGTATGCAGAGTTCAGGGACGTACTGCGGCCAACTCCGGCGTTGAAGGTAAGCCGATGCGCAATCGGTGTACACGGTTTATTCTGTGGATTTTGTTACCCCTTCCTTGTTTTGAGAGTGTTTCTTAGGGTTTGACCTGTGGACATCTTTGTTAACAGGTACGGGGTTGGACTGGCCTGGTTGCGTGGAAGAAGAGCAGACCGTCACCAGTAGCAGCAGTTCTGTGATGCACTGCGGTCAATCCCTGACGTGCAGGTAAGATGCAGCACATCTTGCAGTGTGTCCACTATCTTTACAATGTGTTTGTGATGAAAGATATCATAACTTTGCTCTTTACACTCGCTGAAATTTTGTTAACTGTAAGAAGTTGTTTTGATGTCTTGATTTTGCTTTCTTAGCAGCAGAGGTGTATGCTGACTCGAGAGGATCCCAACAGCAGTCAAGCAGGGAAGAGGAGGTAAGATTCACTGTGTATATCTGGCCGCCTTTTGTGATCTTGACCTTGCCAAATGATGTTGACCGTATCAGCATTTGACCTCTTGACTTGCAATTGACAGGATGCGCAGCAAGCAGCAGAGCCCAGCCCAGCCCTTCGCAGCCCAGCCCCGGATCCAGCGCAGCCCACACCAGCCAGCCCATCCCCACCAGGAGATCCAGTGCCGCGACCAGGCAGCCTAACAGAGAAGCATTTTGAATTTATTTCTTTCCTTCTCTCTCTTCTCTATCTTCTTAGCACTTTCCTAATCTAACACAACTAACCATCCCCTACCCCTTAACATTGATTTTGTTGTAATTTCCTTGAATTTGTGTGCTTTGTTTCATTGTTTTGAATTTTTACTAATCTCGTCTCAGTTGTATATTTTCAGGCACTCGGACGTGGTACAACGCGGGAGCACTCAGCCAGCCTCCAGCCAGCCAGCCACAGATGAAGAGGAAGGAGCCCATTGCCCAGCTTTGTCTAGCGGCTTACATTTGCCAAGGCGGTGAGTAAAGGGCTGCTTTTGTAGCACATCTGGATCCCTGTTTTGCATTATAACTTGATCAGAGCAGCTATTGCTTTTCTTTTGACCTCCTGATTTTTTGTGTTTTCAGGAGCGTCGATCCCACCGAGAGGTTCAGCAGCATTCTGGGGAACAAGGATCGACTGCGACCGCACATGGAAGAGAGGGTAAGATTCGTGTCCACCCTGAATTTACGGTGTTGATTGATCTTTTCCTCATCTCACTTGATTAAATCTGTGATCTCTTGACGTCTTGTCTTTCTACTGTAGATATGCGATGTGATGCAGCCCTCTGTTCCCAGTCCTTTGAAGAGGAGTCTGCCAACCCAGGGACGGTAAGATACTTTGTGCACGCCTCGCGCTCTGTGAACTTTCTTCATTTTGACTCTTTGAGTCTTGGCACACTTTTTTGACTTCTCCACCTTTGGTGTCAACAGGTCGGGGTTTGGCTGTTGTGGATTCCCAGATGATTAGCGGACTGCAACCTGCCAGGGGAAGTATGCAGAGTTCAGGGACGTACTGCGGCCAACTCCGGCGTTGAAGGTAAGCCGATGCGCAATCGGTGTACACGGTTTATTCTGTGGATTTTGTTACCCCTTCCTTGTTTTGGGAGTGTTTCTTAGGGTTTGACCTGTGGACATCTTTGTTAACAGGTACGGGGTTGGACTGGCCTGGTTGCGTGGAAGAAGAGCAGACCGTCACCAGTAGCAGCAGTTCTGTGATGCACTGCGGTCAATCCCTGACGTGCAGGTAAGATGCAGCACATCTTGCAGTGTGTCCACTATCTTTACAATGTGTTTGTGATGAAAGATATCATAACTTTGCTCTTTACACTTGCTGAAATGTTGTTAACTGTAAGAAGTTGTTAACTGTAAGAAGTTGTTTTGATGTCTTGATTTTGCTTTGTTAGCAGAAGAGGAGAGGATGTATGCTGACCCTTTTGGGAGGATCCCAACAGCAGTCAAGCAGGGAAGAGGAGGTAAGATTCACAGTGTATATCTTGCAGCCTTTTGTGACCTTGACCTTGCCAAATGATCTTGACCGTATCAGCATTTGACCTCTTGACTTGCAATTGACAGGATGCGCAGAAAGCAGCAGAGCCCAGCCCAGCCCTTCGCAGCCCAGCCCCGGATCCAGCGCAGCCCACACCAGCCAGCCCATCCCACCAGGAGATCCAGTGCCGCGACCAGGCAGCCTAACAGAGAAGCATTTTGAATTTATTTCTTTCCTTCTCTCTCTTCTCTATCTTCTTAGCACTTTCCTAATCTAACACAACTAACCATCCCCTACCCCTTAACATTGATTTTGTTGTAATTTCCTTGAATTTGTGTGCTTTGTTTCATTGTTTTGAATTTTTACTAATCTCGTCTCAGTTGTATATTTTCAGGCACTCGGACGTGGTACAACGCGGGAGCACTCAGCCAGCCTCCAGCCAGCCAGCCACAGATGAAGAGGAAGGAGCCCATTGCCCAGCTTTGTCTAGCGGCTTACATTTGCCAAGGCGGTGAGTAAAGGGCTGCTTTTGTAGCACACATCTGGATCCCTGTTTTGCATTATAACTTGATCAGAGCAGCTATTGCTTTTCTTTTGACCTCCTGATTTTTTGTGTTTTCAGGAGCGTCGATCCCACCGAGAGGTTCAGCAGCATTCTGGGGAACAAGGATCGACTGCGACCGCACATGGAAGAGAGGGTAAGATTCGTGTCCACCCTGAATTTACGGTGTTGATTGATCTTTTCCTCATCTCACTTGATTAAATCTGTGATCTCTTGATGTCTTGTCTTTCTACTGTAGATATGCGATGTGATGCAGCCCTCTGTTCCCAGTCCTTTGAAGAGGAGTCTGCCAACCCAGGGACGGTAAGATACTTTGTGCACGCCTCGCGCTCTGTGAACTTTCTTCATTTTGACTCTTTGAGTCTTGGCACACTTTTTTGACTTCTCCACCTTTGGTGTCAACAGGTCGGGGTTTGGCTGTTGTGGATTCCCAGATGATTAGCGGACTGCAACCTGCCAGGGGAAGTATGCAGAGTTCAGGGACGTACTGCGGCCAACTCCGGCGTTGAAGGTAAGCCGATGCGCAATCGGTGTACACGGTTTATTCTGTGGATTTTGTTACCCCTTCCTTGTTTTGGGAGTGTTTCTTAGGGTTTGACCTGTGGACATCTTTGTTAACAGGTACGGGGTTGGACTGGCCTGGTTGCGTGGAAGAAGAGCAGACCGTCACCTGTGATGCACTGCGGTTAATCCCTGACGTGCAGGTAAGATGCAGCACATCTTGCAGTGTGTCCACTATCTTTACAATGTGTTTGTGATGAAAGATATCATAACTTTGCTCTTAACACTCGCTGAAATTTTGTTAACTGGAAGAAGTTGTTTTGATGTCTTGATTTTGCTTTGTTAGCAGAAGTGGAGATGTATGCTGACCCGGGAGGATCCCAACAGCAGTCAAGCAGAGAAGAGGAGGTAAGATTCACAGTGTATGTCTTGCAGCCTTTTGTGACTTTGACCTTGCCAAATGATGTTGACCGTATCAGCATTTGACCTCTTGACTTGCAATTGACAGGATGCGCAGCAAGCAGCAGAGCCCAGCCCAGCCCTTCGCAGCCCAGCCCCGGATCCAGCGCAGCCCACACCAGCCAGCCCATCCCACCCGGAGATCCAGTGCCGCGACCAGGCAGCCTAACAGAGAAGCATTTTGAATTTATTTCTTTCCTTCTGTCTCTTCTCTATCTTCTTAGCACTTTCCTAATCTAACACAACTAACCATCCCCTACCCCTTAACATTGATTTTGTTGTAATTTCCTTGAATTTGTGTGCTTTGTTTCATTGTTTTGAATTTTTACTAATCTCGTCTCAGTTGTATATTTTCAGGCACTCGGACGTGGTACAACGCGGGAGCACTCAGCCAGCCTCCAGCCAGCCAGCCACAGATGAAGAGGAAGGAGCCCATTGCCCAGCTTTGTCTAGCGGCTTACATTTGCCAAGGCGGTGAGTAAAGGGCTGCTTTTGTAGCACATCTGGATCCCTGTTTTGCATTATAACTTGATCAGAGCAGCTATTGCTTTTCTTTTGACCTCCTGATTTTTTGTGTTTTCAGGAGCGTCGATCCCACCGAGAGGTTCAGCAGCATTCTGGGGAACAAGGATCGACTGCGACCGCACATGGAAGAGAGGGTAAGATTCGTGTCCACCCTGAATTTACGGTGTTGATTGATCTTTTCCTCATCTCACTTGATTAAATCTGTGATCTCTTGAGGTCTTGTCTTTCTACTGTAGATATGCGATGTGATGCAGCCCTCTGTTCCCAGTCCTTTGAAGAGGAGTCTGCCAACCCAGGGACGGTAAGATACTTTGTGCACGCCTCGCGCTCTGTGAACTTTCTTCATTTTGACTCTTTCAGTCTTGGCACACTTTTTTTGACTTCTCCACCTTTGGTGTCGACAGGTCAGGGTTTGGCTGTTGTGGATTCCCAGATGATTAGTGGACTGCAGCCTGCCAGAGGAAGTGAGCAGAGTTCAGGGACGTACTGCGGCCAACTCCGGCGTTGAAGGTAAGCCGATGCGCAATCGGTGTACACGGTTTATTCTGTTACCCCTTCCTTGTTTTGGGAGTGTTTCTTAGGGCTTGACCTGTGCACATCTTTGTTAACAGGTACGGGGTTGGACTGGCCAGGTTGCATGGAAGAAGAGCAGACCGTCTCCAGTAGCGCAGCAGTTCTGTGATGCACTGCGGTCAATCCCTGACGTGCAGGTAAGATGCAGCACATCTTGCAGTGTGTCCACTTTCCTTACTATGTGTTTGTGTTGAAAGGTATCATAACTTTGCTCCTTACACTCGCTGAAATTTTGTTAACTGTAAGAAGTTGTTTTGATGTCTTGATTTTGATTTGTTAGCAGAAGAGGGGGTGTATGCTGACCCGGGAGGATCCCAACAGCACGCAAGGAGAGAAGAGGAGGTAAGTTTCACACTGTATATCTTGCAGCCTTTTGTGATCTTGACCTTGCCAAATGATGTTGACTGTATCAGCATTTGACCTCTTGATTTGCAATTGACAGGATGCGCAGCAAGCAGCAGAGCCCAGCCCAGCCCTTCGCAGCCCAGCCCAGGATCCAGCGCAGCCCACACCAGCCAGCCCATCCCCCCAGAGGATCCAGTGCCGCTACCAGGCAGCCTAACAGAGAAGCATTTTGAATTTATTTCTTTCCTTCTGTCTCTTCTCTATCTTCTTAGCACTTTCCTAATCTAACACAACTAACCATCCCCTACCCCTTAACATTGATTTTGTTGTAATTTCCTTGAATTTGTGTGCTTTGTTTCATTGTTTTGAATTTTTACTAATCTCGTCTCAGTTGTATATTTTCAGGCACTCGGACGTGGTACAACGCGGGAGCACTCAGCCAGCCCCATCCCAGCCAGCCAGCCACAGATGAAGAGGAAGGAGCCCATTGCCCAGCTTTGTCTAGCGGCTTACATTTGCCAAGGCGGTGAGTAAAGGGCTGCTTTTGTAGCACATCTGGATCCCTGTTTTGCATTATAACTTGATCAGAGCAGCTATTGCTTTTCTTTTGACCTCCTGATTTTCTGTGTTTTCAGGAGCGTCGATCCCACCGAGAGGTTCAGCAGCATTCTGGGGAGCAACGATCGACTGCGACCGCACATGGAAGAGAGGGTAAGATTGGTGTCCAACCTGAATTTACGGTGTTGATTTATCTTTTCCTCATCTCACTTGATTAAATCTGTGATCTCTTGAGGTCTTGTCTTTCTACTGTAGATATGCGATGTGATGCAGCCCTCTGTTCCCAGTCCTTTGAAGAGGAGTCTGCCAACCCAGGGACGGTAAGATACTTTGTGCACGCCTCGCGCTCTGTGAACTTTCTTCATTTTGACTCTTTGAGTCTTGGCACACTTTTTTGACTTCTCCACATTTGGTGTCAACAGGTCAGGGTTGGGCTGTTGTGGATTCCCAGATGACTAGTGGTCTGCAGCCTGCCAGAGGAAGTGAGCAGAGTTCAGGGACGTACTGCGGCCAACTCCGGCGTTGAAGGTAAGCCGATGCGCAATCGGTGTACACGGTTTATTCTGTGGACTTTTGTTACCCCTTCCTTGTTTTGGGAGTGTTTCTTAGGGTTTGACCTGTGCACATCTTTGTTAACAGGTACGGGGTTGGACTGGCCAGGTTGCATGGAAGAAGAGCAGACCGTCTCCAGTAGGCAGCAGTTCTGTGATGCACTGCGGTCAATCCCTGACGTGCAGGTAAGATGCAGCACATCTTGCAGTGTGTCCACTTTCCTTACAATGTGTTTGTGTTGAAAGGTATCATAACTTTGCTCCTTACACTCGCTGAACTTTTGTTAACTGTAAGAAGTTGTTTTGATGTCTTGATTTTGCTTTGTTAGCAGAAGTGGAGATGTATGCTGACCCGGGAGGATCCCAACAGCAGTCAAGCAGAGAAGAGGAGGTAAGATTCACAGTGTATATCTTGCAGCCTTTTGTGATCTTGACCTTGCCAAATGATGTTGATCGTATCAGCATTTGACCTCTTGATTTGCAATTGACAGGATGCGCAGCAAGCAGCAGAGCCCAGCCCAGCCCTTCGCAGCCCAGCCCAGGATCCAGCGCAGCCCACACCAGCCAGCCCATCCCCCCAGAGGATCCAGTGCCGCTACCAGGCAGCCTAACAGAGAAGCATTTTGAATTTATTTCTTTCCTTCTGTCTCTTCTCTATCTTCTTAGCACTTTCCTAATCTAACACAACTAACCATCCCCTACCCCTTAACATTGATTTTGTTGTAATTTCCTTGAATTTGTGTGCTTTGTTTCATTGTTTTGAATTTTTACTAATCTCGTCTCAGTTGTATATTTTCAGGCACTCGGACGTGGTACAACGCGGGAGCACCCAGCCAGCCAGCCCATTGCCCAGCCAGCCAGCCACAGATGAAGAGGAAGGAGCCCATTGCCCAGCTTTGTCTAGCGGCTTACATTTGCCAAGGCGGTGAGTAAAGGGCTGCTTTTGTAGCACATCTGGATCCCTGTTTTGCATTATAACTTGATCAGAGCAGCTATTGCTTTTCTTTTGACCTCCTGATTTTCTGTGTTTTCAGGAGCGTCGATCCCACCGAGAGGTTCAGCAGCATTCTGGGGAGCAACGATCGACTGCGACCGCACATGGAAGAGAGGGTAAGATTGGTGTCCAACCTGAATTTACGGTGTTGATTTATCTTTTCCTCATCTCACTTGATTAAATCTGTGATCTCTTGAGGTCTTGTCTTTCTACTGTAGATATGCGATGTGATGCAGCCCTCTGTTCCCAGTCCTTTGAAGAGGAGTCTGCCAACCCAGGGACGGTAAGATACTTTGTGCACGCCTCGCGCTCTGTGAACTTTCTTCATTTTGACTCTTTGAGTCTTGGCACACTTTTTTGACTTCTCCACATTTGGTGTCAACAGGTCAGGGTTAGGCTGTTGTGGATTCCCAGATGATTAGTGGACTGCAGCCTGCCAGAGGAAGTGAGCAGAGTTCAGGGACGTACTGCGGCCAACTCCGGCGTTGAAGGTAAGCCGATGCGCAATCGGTGTACACGGTTTATTCTGTGGACTTTTGTTACCCCTTCCTTGTTTTGGGAGTGTTTCTTAGGGTTTGACCTGTGCACATCTTTGTTAACAGGTACGGGGTTGGACTGGCCAGGTTGCATGGAAGAAGAGCAGACCGTCTCCAGTAGGCAGCAGTTCTGTGATGCACTGCGGTCAATCCCTGACGTGCAGGTAAGATGCAGCACATCTTGCAGTGTGTCCACTTTCCTTACAATGTGTTTGTGTTGAAAGGTATCATAACTTTGCTCCTTACACTCGCTGAACTTTTGTTAACTGTAAGAAGTTGTTTTGATGTCTTGATTTTGCTTTGTTAGCAGAAGAGGGGATGTATGCTGACCCGGGAGGATCCCAACAGCAGTCAAGCAGAGAAGAGGAGGTAAGATTCACAGTGTATATCTTGCAGCCTTTTGTGACCTTGACCTTGCCAAATGATCTTGACCGTATCAGCATTTGACCTCTTGACTTGCAATTGACAGGATGCGCAGAAAGCAGCAGAGCCCAGCCCAGCCCTTCGCAGCCCAGCCCAGGATCCAGCGCAGCCCACACCAGCCAGCCCATCCCCCCAGAGGATCCAATGCCGCAACCAGGCAGCCTAACAGAGAAGCATTTTAAATTCATTTCTTTCCTTCTTTCTCTCCTCTATCTTCTTAGCACTTTCCTAATCTAACACAACTAACCATCCCCTACCCCTTAACATTGATTTTGTTGTAATTTCCTTGAATTTGTGTGCTTTGTTTCATTGTTTTGAATTTTTACTAATCTCGTCTCAGTTGTATATTTTCAGGCACTCGGACGTGGTACAACGCAGGAGCACGCAGCCAGCCAGCCACAGATGAAGAGGAAGGAGCCCATTGCCCAGCTTTGTCTAGCGGCTTACATTTGCCAAGGCGGTGAGTAAAGGGCTGTTTTTGTAGAACTTCTGGATCCCTGTTTTGCATTATAACTTGATCAGAGCAGCTATTATTCTTCTTTTGACCTCCTGATTTTCTTTGTTTTCAGGAGCATCGATCCCACTGAGATGTTCAGCAGAATTCTGGGGAGCAAGGATCGACTGCGACTGCACAGCAGTCAAGAAGGGAATATGAGGTAAGATTCACACTGTACATCTTGCAGCCTTTCATGATCTTTACCTTTGTAAATGATCTTATCAGCATTTCACCTCTTGACTTCTACTTGACAGGATGTGCAGCTATCAGCAGAGCCCACCTGAGCCCAGCCCAGCCCAGCAGAGGATCCAGTGATCTAACACCTCTAACAAACCACTTTAACAAACTTCCAACAAATAACTCTAACAATCTTCCATCAAATAACTCTAACACGTACAACAAATAACTCTAACAAACTTCCAACGAATAACTCTAACAAACTTCCAACAAATCATCCTAACAAACTTCCAACAAATCATCGTAACCAACCAGTAACAAATCATCCTAACAAACTAAAACTACTAACAGTCTGCTTAATGTTGTGTGACGCGTCTAGTGTGTTGGTGTTAGTGTCTGTGTGCTTGTCACCTCTCGCTTTCAGCCATCACCGCTGGCTAGCAGCAATGCGAAAAGGGAGGGAATTTTTATGTCTTCCCCTGCCAGTACATAGCCTCTCCACAATAAGTCCTATGCGATGCCTCCACGTGGAAGCAGACGGATACTGGGCAGCTTTTGGTCCCAGGCTAAGTTCGCAAGGGCGCACAGGAAGATGAATCTTGATAGCCTTTATCTGAAGTTAACATCAAGAAGATGCTTGAGTTTCTGATTGACAATAACTATGTGGTTTTTGGAAACCAGGTATTCTAACAATCTATTGGAATTCTCATGGGTACAAAATGCACTCAGTTATTAGCAGACTTATTTTTATATTCATATGAAGCAGAATTTATGCAAAATCTTATGCGTGAAAAGAAGAAAACACTTGCTGTGGCCTTCAACTCGACATTTAGATATATTGATGACGTATTGTCAATAATGGTAATTTCCATTCCTACATCGATACGATATATCTTGGTGAGCTTGAGATAAAAGATACCACAGAGTGCGACACTTCTGCTTCATACTTGGATATTTTACTTGAAAAGGACACTAATCTTAATCAAACAACCAAGCTATATGATAAACGTGATGACTTTAACTTTTCTATCATCAACTTCCCTTACTTATGCAGCAATATACCTTCATCACCTGCATACGGAGTATATATATCTCAGTTGATTCGATACGCAAGAGCATGCTCTACGTATGAACAATTTCTAAAATGAGGTATATTACTGACAAGCAAGTTGATGAAACAAAAATATCAGCAGTCTCATTTAAAGTCATCATTTCGTAAGTTCAATGGTCGATACAATGACCTTGTCAGCAAATACAATTTATCATTGAGTCAAATGCTGACTGACGTTTTTCATACCAATTGTTAGTCCATTATTTATACACTGAATTGACGACAGATATTTTCCATTTTTCCTGATCAGGATAAGGAGCACACGGCAGGTGTGACCGGTCGGCAGGGGATGCTCACTCCTCCATGGCACCTAATCCCCCCTCTGATGTTTCGGGGGTCCGTGTTTTCTCTGCTCTTATTTTGTATTGTTTTATGGACTTTGAGATTGAATTCTGTTCATTATCTCCATATCCTTCTTTTGGTATCTATCTTAGTAGAGAAAACTGATCACAACCCAAATTTAGTAGGGGACCCAATTAATATAAGTGTTGGCTATTTATCCCTATTAAAATAGAGGTGAACCTTTGTCCATTGTCTGTCTTCGTCTTCTTTGTTGTAAACTTTCACATTTACCGGTATATCTTTAGAACTACTGGGCCAAAGTCAGACAAACTTGGCACAGAGTATCTTTGGGTAAATGGGATTCAAGTTTATAAATGAAGGCCCATGCCCTCTTCCAAGGGAAGATTATTACATAAGTGTAAATTAATTACATCATTTAAAAATGATCTAAAGATTTTTTTTACTCTTTTTTTTACTTTTTTTACTTTAATTTTCAAGAACCATGGAGACAGTAAAGGTTACACTGATGTGAAATCATCTTTACTTAGTGTAGATTTAAATTTTTTTCAAATCAAGATCCCAGGGATAGGATGGGACAACTATGTGGGATCAAAAATATGCCTAGGAATTTATATGTGAAATCTTTCTTTATAAATTTCAAGAACAACAAAGCCACAATGATATGGAATCATCCTTGGGTAGTGATTCCAGTTTGTTCAAATCATGAACCCAAGGGGTATATGTAGGTTAGGGCCACAATGGATGATCAAAATTTTATGTTGGTCAATATATATGAAAAATCATTTTAAAAATTCTCTCAATAACATTCTCAGGTAGTGAAGTCATTTAAAGACAGATGATACAAACTTGTATTTAAAAAATCCTTAAAATAGTAATAACCTATAATAGCCACAATTGCTGATCAAAGTTTTGCATGGAAATACATAGAAAAAAATCTTTAAAAATCTTCTCAAGAATAGGAAAGCCATGATTAGTGATATTTATATGAAACATCCTCTCTGGTTGTGTAGATTCAAGTTTTTTCAAATCATAACCCCCTGTGGGACCACAAACAGAGATCAAAGTTTTACATAAGAAACTAGTCGTATTTACATGTGAGCATCCTCAAGAAGTAAAGATTTCAGTCTGTTCAAATCATGACCTCTTGGGTAAAGAAGGGAATCAAATTTTTACAAATAAATAGGAAGAAAATCTTTAAAAATATAATTTTTTTTCAAGAACAGCATCGTTATTTGTTGTATTAATTTGGAGACATCCCCAAGTAGTAAAAAATTCAAGCCCCCCCCCCCAACCTCTGGTAAACTTTTCAATACTGATCTGATTTGTGCTCTTTCCTAACTGATGTGCTCAGGTGAGTGATGTGGCCCATGGGCCTCTGGTTTCATTTTTAGCTCTACTGGTCAGAGACCAGAAGAGCTTATGGGAAAGTAATGCATCCTCTGTCTGTCTGTCTGTAAACATTTTTTTTTAAAATGCTACTCCTCCTACAGTTTTGGTCTGATTTCAGTATAACTTGGCACACAAGTAGACTACACTAAGATACATAATTCTGTTAATAGGTTTTTTATTTCAATAAACAGTGTTGTCATGGATACTAAAAATAGACATTTCTGTGAAATACTTTTGAAATGCTACTCCTCCTACAGTTTTGGTCTGATTCAATATAACTTGGCACACAAGAAGGACTACACTAAGATACATTATTGGGTTGGTTTTTGATTTAGATGAACGATGTTGCTTTGGTTACTGAAAATAGAAATTTTTGTGAAATACTTTAAAAATGCAATTATAAATACAGTTTTAGTCTGACTATAGTGTAAAGTGGCATGCAAGTAGTATACACTGAGAAACATGATCATTATTCTATTCATTGCTGTTGTAAAGTTTCAAGTCCCAACTGCCACTTTTTTCTTCCTTTGTTTAAAGTACAAACCAGTAGAGCTACAGTCTTGACAGAGACTTCTGGTTACTTTTAGTCTTAACACACTTGTTTGAGCATTTTACCTTTGGTATTAATAGGTCAGGGGTTAGGCTGGTGTCAATTTCAAAAGGTGTTGTTTTGTTTTTTTTTCTAGCTCATCTCATTTAATAGAAACTATGATCTCTCTTGATGACTTGTCTCAATTCTACTGTAGAGTTGCGGTGTGATGTAGCCCCCTGTTCCAAGCACTGTTAAGAGAAGACTAGTTCCAACTTAAAGATGGTAAGATACATTCCTTGGGTTACAACTGTTTTTATTTTACATTTTTTGTCTTGTATTTTTTTCATTTTGTGTTGAAAGCTTTCATTCTGTGTTTGGTAGTGTCAATGAATTAAAAAAAATTATTTGATGTTGAACAGAGCATTTACACAGCCTTACAGAATCTGATGAAAGCAACTTTAAAGTAAATTAATGTAAAACTGAAGTATGTGACCCTTACTATATAGAGAAATGAGTGGCTACATCAGACAGGAACATAGGCTTATAATTCAGTTTACCTTAATTCAAATGAGTTGTAATTTTTAACCTTATATTGGAAGGACTTTAGCATTGACCTGCTTTAAACACAAAAATACCACGTTTTAATGTCAAAAAAAAAAAAAAAAATCATAGAATTTGACCGAAATTTAACTTAAAAAAAAAAAAAGGATTTATAGACAGTTATATACAAAGGTGAAAAACCTGGAAATGGCAAGACCAATGTATGTGGACCCTTCAAGATGTGGAAATGTTCAGCAACAGCAAGACATGACTTCATTGAATTGGTGCAAAAACAAGGGAAAAGGCAATGGATGTGAACCCTTTAAGATATGGAAATGTACTAATTCATGTAAACAGGATTGGTGGAAAAAACAGGAAAAAGGCTATACCAATGGATGTGAACCTTTTAAGATGTGGAATTGTACTAATTCATGTAAACAGGGTTGGTGGAAAAAAACAAGAAAAAGGCTATACCAATGGATGTGAACCCTTTAAGATGTGGAATTGTACTAATTCATGTAAACAGGGTTGGTGGAAAAAAACAAGAAAAAGGCTATACCAATGGATGTGGACCCTTTAAGATGTGGAATTGAACAGCTACAGCTTGACATGAATTCATTGAAATGATCAATGGAAAGACTGGGAAGAGGTAAACCTGGATGTAAACATAGATGTTGACCCTCCATGATGTGGAAACCAGAGATACAACTAGACATCAATTGATGGAAACAGCTGGAAGACAGGACTGATGGGCATTGACCTTTCCAACAATAAGACTTGAAGATTTGGAGAAAGATGAGAATGCAAAAATCCAGATCTGTGAAGCACACAAGACTGTTTTTGATATGAGTGGCTGAGTGTGAAAGGATATTGGGTCCCCCTCTGCAGACACATGGGTTTTCTCAGGATGCTCCGGTTTTCTCCCATGCTGACCCCTTTTTTCTCTAAACCATTGAGACAATTAGATATTCTAATTTTAATAATTTTTTACCTGTTGTTTTGCTCTAAGGTTATTTTATGTTGCTATTACATTTTTTTCTGAAATTTAACAAATTGAATATATTGCAGATGTAATCATTGTTCAATATAAATTACTTTTCCTGAATTATACAAATTCTGTCACCAGTTGTACCAGTTAAATGAATGTATTACATATTGATGTAACTAATTATGCAGTAAAAGTAATCTAAGTATTTAACTGGTCTGGAACGATTTCCAAATATGGAAGTCAAGAACGATAACTGAAAGTTGCTAAAAATATACATCATATACACGTAAATATTTTTTTATCCAATCAGACAGCAGTATTTTTACACACCCCAAAACATATTTCAGAGGAACAAAAAGAGAACACTTGCTTTTGTTTTTTCTTCAAAAAAGTTTTTTTTTTTGACAAAATATCTTTAGAAGTAAGATGACAAGTTTGGAAGAATAAGGTATTCCCCACATATTTATCATGAACAAACTTGACATTTTCCTCTTGAAAATAAAAACATTATAAATAAATGTAACAATGCGATTGTTTAGGGAGGAATAGATCAGACCGTCAAGATATTATCAATTATGATTATAATTATGCATAGCATACTCTTTGATGGTAACAATAATTTTGCTCAGCTGTCTGATTTTCATCGATATTGCGTACTGTTGTCATGGGTATAGGTCTATTGCATACACGTGTTCATCGTATACTATAGACTACATATGTAGTCATGAAATATCACAGGTTTCATGAGTGCTGAATACAATTTAAAAAAAAACTTTAAATGGACATCGTAAGGAAACATGTACATTGTAAAATGTCAAAAAAGTATATGTAGATTGATGCTTTTTCACCACAACTTAATTACTATGCAAACCAGAAACTAGATGAACACTCAGGAAATAATTAAAATATTTAAAATATTCTCATCCAAAAACATTTTCATACCAGGCTGCAAAAATTGACAATCTGTCGTATTTATATCAAATTTCTTAACACAAGTTAGACTTTTGGGATAGCTTCCTCGTATTGACAGATTTTTATTCCCACTTAGAATTTATTCTAACATTTCAAGTTTGTTTATTCACGGTAGAATTGTCATTTATGCTGTTTCATTCCTAAATGTGTATAAAGTTTACAAAAAGATTGTTTTAAAAACAATCTTTTGAGCAGAAAAGTTCAAAACCATTTATTTTATTTATTTTATGATGGGTTTGTCTAAATGCTGTTATCTGATTGGTCAGGAGGATTTAAAGCACCTTGTTCATTCTGTGTATTTATAGCAATTCACGGTTATCGTTTTTGACTTCCATTTTTGGAAATTGTCCAGACCTCTTTAATGTGACATGATTTGCATTGGATTTACAAATGTTAATTTGTAATGTGTTAAAATTAATTGCTTATGTAAATTTATAAGTGAATGTAAAAAAAAAAAAAAAAAAAAAAAAAAGCACAAGACTTTTAATGCTGCCTGCTTGAATTTACATATTTGCATGTTTTTTTTCAAGCAGAAGGTTCCAAGCCCTAAAAAGCAGAGGAGAAGTTTTGGTGTTACATATTGTATATGCCATAACTGAATGTATGCAGTGCCAAATTAATGTAGACACAACTGATCATGAGCTTTCTTATCATCAGAAGATCTTCATTAATATGATGTGTACATGCAATGCAATAATTCAAATTTTATTTATAATTCAGATATCTTCAAATAATCACTATATAGCAGCAGAATCTTTCAATTCCATCTTTTTAGCTCACCTGAGCCGAAGGCTCATTAGTAAGCTTTTCTGATCACATTTTGTCTGGTGTCCGTCTGTCTGTCCATCCGTCTTTCTATATGTCTGTAAACTTTTCACATCTTTGACTTCTCTGAAACCTCACAGCCAATTTCAACCAAACTTGGCACAAAGTATCCTTGGGGGAAGAAGATTCAAATTTATTCAAATGAAGGGCCACACCCTTATTCAAGGGGAGACAATTCAGAAATCAAGAAAATTTGGTGGTATGTTTTAAAAGTCTTTTTCTCAAGAACCACTGTGCCAGGAAAGATGAAACTTATAGGGAAACATCCTCAGGTAGTGTAGATTCAAATTTGTTCAAAGTATGACCCCCAGGGGTAGGGCAGGGCCAAAATGGCCAGTCAAAGTTTTACATAGAAATATATAGGAAAATTCTTTTAAAAATCTTCTTTTCAAGAATAGCAAAGGCATGAATGATCATATTTATAAGGAAGCATTCTCAGGTAGTGTAGATTCAGGTTTGTTCAAGTCATGACCCCCTAGGGTAGGGCGGGGTCATAATGTTAGTTCATTTATATGGAAGCTTCCTAAGATAGTGACTCTGTAGATTCAAGTTTGTTCACATCATTTGACATAGAAATATATAGGGAAAGAACTATATGTGGTGTATTGCATATATTTGCCCCCACAAAAGTCATATTTGGAAAACTTCCTGAAATGTGCTGAATTCAATAAATTGTATGAAAAATATAAATTAACAGAAAATATTATAGTGTCAAAGCAGTGTATTCACAATTTTTGTTTTCATGACGTTACAAACTAGTCCGATTTTATATCCTTTTTCAGAAAGAGGACAAAATGGACAAGATTTCAACAATTTTATCTTTAAAATTTATAGAGCGCAAGTTTGTTCAGGAACGATATTGACATATTTCATTGATATTATCATTCTACACATTATATCAAATTATTGATCCTGAACACACATGCACTCGGTGACTTTTACTCAAAATGTCGACAAAATATGTACATTTTTCTGTAAAATTCATAAAAAACTGAAATTTACGTCATGTTTGTGACGTCATTACGTACATATGGCGTCATTACTTATTAAAATATTCAGTGCTTTGAAGCCAGCATATACTCCCCTGTTTAAGAATTTAATTAAATATATCTCCATCAAAGTTTGATTTGGGGGGCAAATATTGGTTATTACTGAATAAAGTTCTTTTTTTAAAGTCTTCTTTTCAAGAATAGGAAAGGCATGAATGATCATATTCATATGTAGCTGCAGATCTGTAGCATTATGGTTTTATATATTAGTCTTTGATCATAACTCTGCAGATCCTGTAATGCATAAAATGTGCAATTTACTGCGCAAGATTTTTTGCGCATTGTTTGGAAGAATTTCTCCCCTTTCCAACATTGTTAAATTATTTACCTTTCCCTCCATAATTCTAGACACATTTTTAAGTACATCTGTATATTTTATCCATCTCCCAACCATTTACAGTCATCTCTACAAGCGATAAACTTGCTTGAATTAAAATTTTCTGCAATCCCTCAGACAATTCAACTCAAGCCAGTTTGTTTAAACTAATTACTAACAAATTTAAAAAAGATAATGCTGCGACCCTAATACACTTCCGTGTATCTAGCTCCAATCTAGCTCTTCTAGTACTTCATACAAGTCTGCTTCCTCAAACTGCTTCCTCTGCTTCTTATACTAGTATTTATGCTGATGTTTTATGAGTGCATCCATAAATCCATAAATAAATAGAAAATGTTCAAGGAATCACTGTCTAGTTAGTATGGTATGCCAGGGCATCAACGATAGTGGAAAACGTGGGATAATCTGCATAGCGACAAAGCCCGTTATGCATAAATTATCCCTGTTTCCCACTATCGTTGATGTCCCTGGCATACTTTACTAACTAGACAGTGATTCCTTATATTTCCATTTCATTGTGAAAGAAAATGTTGACATAGAATTTAATTACAAGAGGACTCCCATGCCACTTTCAATAGTCCTCACACACTGACGTCAAACACAAAGGCAGCCGCACAAGATTTTCATTCATATTTGGCCTCCTTAGCGTCAGACACAGAGACAGATGTGCACGAGATTTGCATGCATATTTATTAGGCTTCCTTAGCTCCTGACCTATCGACCTGACTAATTTACATTCCGGTAGAATTATCAATTAAGAAATTGACTGCTAACTTTCAAAGAGTTATCATAGAGAAAAAAAATTAGAAATGGAAATATATAAGGTTCATCTAAGGCAATTGTCTTCCCCATGATTTAGTCAGTCTTTAATCTTGTATATGCTGTTGAATTGTATAACCCCCCCCCCCCCAATCCCCTTGTCTTGTTCTCTCTGTTGACCTATCAGAAATATGTCTATTTCTTATACAGGTACCAATCAATATTTAGAGAGGATGTTTTATTTTGAGGCTTGTTTTCAACACTGAAATCCCATTTAAGACATTAAATTTAACATTTTCCTATCAAACCTCTCTGCTTTTATCGCACAAAAATTGCTAATAAATTATACATTGTACAGCAAAAAATACTCAAAACTTTATCTAATTGTAGACCTTCCCTTTACAACATGAAGCTACTTTAGAGATTTATAGAAGCTTAAGACAAGAAGACACAGTGAGCATTGTGGTCCATAGACCTCTTGTTTACTAATTACAATATTCAGAGAGATTAAATAGAAAATTCATTTAGCAACTTGGCCAATCAGTTTAAAGATTGAATACTTCACTGATTATACATCTTCTGTACATTTGATCAACCAGTTTAATTTTCGTATTATAAAGTATGTATATTGACTATAAAAATTTGTACCTGTGAAATTAGAGAATTAACATATCAGTTAATTTACCTTGATATAGAATGATGCAGATAAAGAACTCAGGAGCACAAAAAGCCAGGTATACACATATAATGTGATAATTTTGATAACTGAATTGATAACCTCACATGACAGATATCAGATTTTATATAACTGTGTCACACAGCCATGGCAGGCTGGAATACCCTGTTTATTATATGGATATGCTTTGTTTTTACAGTCGTGAATGCAAGACCCAATGTGGAGGAATTTGCACCACCCGATCCAGAATGTGGCTACAGGGTAATGTCCATATAACCATTATCTATAGTAAATTTTTTGTAAAAATAAAGTTTGTATGAGGCTATTGAGCATTGAAGATGAAGAAATTGGAATCAAGCCACTTTGCCTACATTGTCGTGTCTAATGCAGACTTGTCCAGCTACCTCTGACACCATGCTGAATGTCCACCTAGTACCTCACACACACGATGATGTAGGCTGGCTCAAGACGGTGGACCAGTACTTCTATGGATGTAAGTTAATTCTAGCATATCTCTTCAAAATATGGTTGAAATTATGCTTTGATTTCAGTTGCATCCTAGATTGATATAACGGTACTCAGAGCTTTTTGAGCCGAAGGGTCTGCCTGTCCGTCTATAAACTTTTCATAATTTCAACTTCTTCTCAAGAACCACTGGGTAAATTGGTAACTTGATACAAAGCATCCTTAAGTGAAAGGGAGTTTAAATTAATAAAATGAAGGACCAAGTCCCTTCACAAGAGGAGATATAATCAAGAAAAGACAAAAATAGGGAGGGGTCATTAAAAAATCTTTTTCTCAAGAATCACTCACTTGGCAAGAAAAGCTAAAACTTATGTGGAAGCATCCTGGGGTAGTGTAGATTCTAAATTGTTCAAATCAAGACCCCCGAGGGTAGGGCAGGGCCACAATAGTGAATCAAATTTTTTCATTAAAATATATAGGAAAAAACTTTTAAAATTCTCTTCTCAAGAACCAGTAGGCTAGAAAAGCTGAAACTTATATGGAAGTATCCTTGGGTAGTACTTATTCTAAATTGTTCAAATAATCATGACCCTGTGGGTATGAATCCAAATTTTACATTGAATTATATAGGAAGAATCTTTAAAAATCTTCTTCTCAAGAATGAGTGGGACAGAAAAGCTGAAATTTATGTGAAAGCATCCTTGGGTAGTATAGATTCTAAATGTCCAAATAATGACCCTTGGGGTTGGGTGGGGTTACAAAAGGTATTACAGGGGTGGGGAAATATGGTAAAGAACAGCATTCAATTTGTCAAAGCTATTCAGGTGAGTGATGTGGCCCATGGGCTTCTTGTAAAGCATATGCATGCAGGTCCATTTTTCAGTTATCTGTAGCATACATTCAAGATTGTAGCTATTTTTCCATTATGATCTTGAACACATCCCAGGTTAGATTGATGCTGCATCAAGGGAGATAACTTGGAATTTCAATTTTTCAAACACTGAAAAATTTGTTGCCTTAGGAGCCAAACTTTGTACCCCTCCCCAAAAAAAACCCAAAGAAACAAACCAAAAAAACTTTTACATTTCTCACTGGCCTATAACAATTGAAAAATATTTTTGAATGCAGTGCAGTACTTGATGTGGCAGCAATCGGATTAGGTTTGACAACTCTAATTAATATTCTAGCAAGAAATGACATCCAGCATGCGGGGGTCCAGTACATTCTGGACTCGGTGATTCCTGAGCTCCTCCGTGACCCCATTAAGAGGTTTATTTATGTGGAGATCGCATTCTTTGCTCGCTGGTGGAGGGAACAGGATGCTGCCATGAAGGAAAATGTCAAACAACTGGTCAATGAAGGTGAGCGTTCTGGTTTTTTTTTCAAAAGGAAAAAATGCATACAGTATAATTTGTCCAAACCGGCTACCGCCCATTCCATAAAATTTGACTGGTTTAAACAAAATCCTGAGTGCAGGAAAAATGCAGGAAAATATCAATTTTGAAATTTTGAACTCAGAGTACGAATTAGACAAATTTTACTCTATTACTAAAATTCATAAGAATTGTGAGGAATCCATGGTGTTTGTACATGTATACTGTAAAATCACATATTTTCGTGGGGTCAGATTTTTGTGGTTGAGGAAAAACTCTTGCTTTGTGGGGATTTGATATTGTGGATGATGAATTTTTGAGTACTTATGTACCGGGTATGTTACATTTTACATTTTTTGGTGGACATGAATTCATGGGTCTCTTAATACCTCAAAACAATGAAAACTAATCCCCCTAAGAATATAAGTGATTTCACAGGATAAAGTCAAGGGCTGTAGATATTTTAATGCATGACATCTCTTTGCAATTTACATGTACTAACTGTATGTATACATAGAAAAAAGTTTGATGTTGATTTTGAATGTGACAATTTTTAAGAATTAAGTTTCTTCAAGTTTTACACCCTCTAAAGATTATTTAATATTTACCCCCTTTGACAGGTCGCTTGGAGTTTGTGTTGGGAGGTTGGTGTATGAATGACGAGGCCAGCACCCACTACAACGCTATGATAGACCAGCATACTCTGGGCTTCTCTTTCCTGCAGGAGGAGTTTGGGGCCTGTGCCCGCCCCAGGGTGGGCTGGCAGATAGATCCTTTCGGGCATTCCCGAGAACAGGCATCCATGTTTGCACAGGTAAAACTGAAGAGGACAAGGCTTATATTTGTACAACAATACAGGCCTGTAAGGTTGCCTTTTAAAAATGAATTACTGAATTTTTTTTATATCCATAGAAGAAAGTGTTATGTTATGAGGAACTGCAAAAATATAGAACATCCTTATAACCAAGATTTCTTTATACTATATATATTCATATATTATAATTGATTTATATAAGAGAGTTTTACTATATAAAAAAAAAAAGACATGTTTGATAAAGCTTTCAGGAAATAACTGATGGTAGATCAGGCATGATGAGACTTAATTAATTAAATTAATTTTTGATAGTTTGGATTTGATGGACTTTTCTTTGGTCGTCTGGATTATCAAGACAAAGACACCAGAGTGAAACAGAATAACATGGAATTTGTCTGGAGAGGAAGTCCTAAAAACCTTGGTATATCAACAGTCAAATCATATATACATCATATACTTCATACTATTATGGATTCCATTTCCATATCCTTCATACCTTTAAAAATGTAACATAATACATGTAAACTCTTTCGATATTATTCTAGTTAATGATAAAAACTTAAGGTTGATAATTTCAGGTAAAACATCAGAACTGTTTACTGGAGTTTTATACAACCATTATGTTCCACCCCCTGGATTCTGTTTTGATGAGCTTTGTAATGATGAACCAATAATGGTAGGATATTTTTTGCTCAATTTTCTTAACCTGGACATCATATGATGTTTGTTTAAAGTAATTTATGAATAAAACTATTCAGAACTACCAGTTTCAGAAAGTTTAAACTCTGTATTTACATCAATACATGGTTAAATACAGAAGGTACAATATATTACCTACATGTATATGTAGAGTCATTCCATTTTTTACTTTAAACCATGTTTATTTGTGTGGTACCAATCCAATCATCAAAATTTTTAGAGGATTTAATTTATTGTTTATAAATTTATTTTTGACTTATAAAGGATGATGAAAGAATGCATGATGTCAACATACAAAGCCGTGTTCAAGATTTCATCAAAATTGTCAAAGATCAGGTGAATTATTTACTTAGTATGTAATGTACAAATATCACGAAATCTATTTGGTGTTCAGATACCCGGTATGTTATTTATAAGATTATCAAACTAATGCAATATTTTTTCAAATAATTTTTAATTCTAAATATGTGGTTTTAAACCTCAGTAATTTTTATAATCATCATGCAGTTTTCCTCTGTTTACCCTGATAATTTCAGGCCCAGCACTTTCACTCCAACAACATAATGATGACTATGGGGAGTGACTTCCAGTATTCCAATGCTCACACCTGGTACAAGAACTTAGACAAACTCATCAAATATGTTAACCAGCAGGTAAAAAACTAGATCATCAATGTAAATATCTACAGTGTTATATCATAAATTTACAATGTAAATAATTTCAGTAATTAGTGATTTAGAAATTGTTATAGTTACATTAATATTTACAGTGAAAGTTATTACATTATAGTTACATTGTTATTTGCAGCAGAGTAATGGCAGTGACATCAATGTGTTGTACTCCACCCCCTCCTGTTACCTGTACAATCTGAATCACCTGAATCAGGTGTGGAATTCTACAAAGGACGATTTCTTCCCCTACGCCAGCCGAGAAAACACCTTCTGGTCTGGGTACTTCTCTAGCCGAGCTGCACTGAAAGGATATGCCCGTAAAAGTAACAATTTCTTGCAGGTAAAACTTAACCACCATCTTTGCATATCTGTTAGCCTGTATGTTCACATTTAAATATTTCCTTTAATTGTTTACTGTTCTATGTAGGTATGTAAACAACTGGATGTTCTAGCAGATCTCCGACGTGAGGGTAACTTTGCCTTAGAGAACCTACGTGTGTTCAGTAAGTAAAAATGATAATGCATGGGGAATAAAGTCAGCCAGTTTCTTAAAAAATATCTCAGATGTGAAGATCACTGTAAATTTATCTGTTTTACTCCTGTTACAGAGGAGGCACTAGGAGTTGTTCAGCATCATGACGCTATATCGTAAGTAGACCTTTTTAAGAAATAATTTTTTTATGAATCATTGATCATTGAAATAATTAGTATCCCCTTGCAACAGAGTGATGGGATTGTGAGTGGGTTAGTTTGTCCTTTGTGCTCAACAGCAGTGGTGTAATTTACATCAACATCAGTGTTAAATGCTGTCTTGATTTATATGCTTTTTGCAAGAAGGGTGCTCCAATTTGCAGTGCCCTAAGTGTTTTTAAAAGTGTTTGGTATATTTTAGAGGGACAGAGAAACAGCATGTTGCAAATGATTATGCTCAGAGACTAGCTGTTGGGGCAGAGAGGTGCCAGGTTTGTAGAGAAACTAATAAAGAAATTGTTGTCACTGGTCTTTTCTGTAATGAATAAGACAGTTTAAGATTTGATTAATATGCAGAATATTTAATTTCAATTAAAACATTTTTCTGATTGTTGGTGTGATCTGAGAGAATTTAGGATATTAATAATTAACATATACTATAAATTGCAGCTGGTAACAAATGCAGCCTTTGAGAAATTATTACCAAAAGGCTCTGATAAAGCTCCCCAACAAGTCTACTGTCCTCTTACTAACATCAGCTACTGTGACTTCACTGAGCACCAAAAACAGGTACAGTTTCTAGTTTAATATCAAATGTACAGTATTATCAGCATATCAATAGAATAACAGCAATCAGCCGAGTGAAGAGAAATTCATTATAGAAAGTCATATGGAGAATAATTTCAAGTTTTACTGTCAAAGGTATGATTACTTATATATTTCTACTCACCATAGGCTTCATTAGGCTAAAATATAGCTATAACCCTTTCTTGAAATAGATCCAAAATTCTGTATCAGATTTGAATATTTTCTCCATTGACCTTTGCAAAAGATAATACATTCAGGTCAAGGCTGGTGTCATAGAAAATGACCTATGTATTGAGTTTTGGAAAAGAGATGCTTTTACACATGAATTTTTGAGAAAAAAAAATGATTTTATGAAAAATTTAGTAATATATACCCGGTATCACATTTCAGTTTATGATGACTGTCTACAACCCACTGGGTCACATTATCACAGATTTTGTGAGGATTCCTGTGTCAGGGGGTCCTTATAGAGTGGTGGATCCAAAGGGGTTAAATGTAACAGCACAGCTTGTACAGGTCACCAATGAAACCAAGAGAATACCTGAGAGGAAAAAATCCATAGCCACCAACGAGCTGGTCTTTATGGTAGAGATACCTCCTCTGGGATACAGCACTTATTTTATTGTGGAAACTAACAGTAAGTTTTACAAAAAGGAGATGGATTGAAAGTATGAATTTTATGAAGTGTTTATTTTGTGGAAGATAAAATCACCAAATTAGGTGGTCCGTGAAGAAAGAGGGCGTATAAGGCATGGACAATCCCCCGCTCTGAGACAAAATGTTTCTCAATTTTCAAAATTCACCAAAAAGTTATATTTTTCTAAAATCATGTTCTCAGTAATATTACTGAGAACATGATTTTAGAAAAATATGTCATCTTCAAAACATTTTATCATTTTATTTTACTGAAGGACTTATTATTTGATAATCTTTATTTGAAAGTGGACAGTTAAGCATATTTAGTGGAAAATGGGTTTACTAGAGCTATAAAAAATGAATTTTGAACATGAATGGGTCAAGTCTCCATTCTTCGTTAACGCTTAAATGATGGAAACGTAAATGTAAAATCTATTTCATTTGTCCAAAAAATGGAATCTGAACCCATTCTAGATGAGAATCAAAAATTCCTGAAAAAATGTACGCTTCAACAAACCCGTTCCTTTAAATCGCACAGACAGATGTCGATAATTCGTATACTTCGTAACTTAGTGGTTAAAGCGGTCGGTCTTGGACCAAACCCTGTGCTGTGGAGAGAGTTCGAATCATAAGTGAAGCTTTTTCTTTTTTGTTTTCACATATCTTAAAAACGTGAGTGAAAAAATAAATTATTAATAAAATATTACAACAATGAAATACAGAATGAAATGTGTAAAAGATCATATAAACAATATAATTTTGAAAAATATAACTTTCAGAATTGAAAAATGTCTTTTCTCAGAGCGGGGGATTGATCTCGCCTTGTACGCCTCCATTCTTTACAAAAGGATACAAAAAAATATATGACCTGCAAGGCATAACTTTGTGAAATCAACATTAAAACATTTTTTTGGACAGATATGGATGAGGCTACCTCACAATCCAGTAAAATTGTCTCCTTACCAAGAGACCAGTCAGAACTACCACTGTACATTGATAATGATGTAAGAATTTTTTTTTTTAATTATTTTATGTAACTAAATCATCAAACAATCATATGGCTGTGTCTTTATAAAAAAACTGACACACTAGTATATGATAAGTAAGAGTTTTCAAGATGAACTCTACCTTGTGTTCTTCTTACACATTTTTCTAACCAGTTGTGAAGTTTCTTGACAATGGAATGATGATAGATCAAATACAGGAAGGACACTTTTTTCTGATTTCAGGAATATTTGGTGAACTTGGATAACATTAATGCAAACACTTTGGGATTGTCCAACAAGAGGAAGAATATCTCCATTCCACTTAACCAAGCCATCTGGTGGTACGAAGCCTTTGGTGGTAACTGCAGTAAGGGAGAGTTCCAGGCCTCTGGTGCATATGCACTCAGAACTAAAGGAGAGCGCCACAGACTTCAGGATGACACTTCAGTTTATCTTACCATGGTAATTCTTTTTTTTTTTAACAAAGATCATATCCTTCCTTAAATTATTTTGAAAAAAAAGGTATATGTATATTTTCCACTTAAAATTGTAATTAAGGTTCTGTAATTGTTTCAGGGAGAATTGGTGCAGGAGGCCCACATGAATTTTGGACCTGAGGCGACACAAGTGATTCGGCTGTATAAGGACATGCCTTTTGTTGAAGTTGAGTGGACTGTTGGGCCAATTAATATCAAGTAATGCTGTACTCCAATCCCTATCACTATATGTCAATGCTAGGGATTTGTCGAAAACCAGGAATATTTGAAAGTAAAATTGCAATATGTAATAAGGAATGTTATTTTCGGATCATTGCATCCAAAAGTCAAGTTCACTGATTTCAAGACAAAAATAGTAAAAGTAACTTCTTTTTTCTTCATATTAGTCTGAATAGGAATTTTCATTTGTCAAATGCAATGCTTTTTTATCAGATTATTTGGCATTTTTCAGAGACAAGCTTGGTAAGGAGTACATAACTCTGTATGACACACAGTCAATGACCACTGGGGACCTCTTTTACACAGATGCAAATGGCAGAGAAATCTTGGAAAGACAGTAATTCTAATTAATAAAAAATTTTCACCCATCAAAATTTTAAAGATATTTTTTAACTTTTTATTTAGTTTTGGAAATATCTCCCATTTTGCAGACGAGATCACAGAAACACATGGAATTTTAACAACACGGAGCATGTGGCTGGCAACTACTACCCTGTCAACAGCCGAATCTTCATACAAGTAAGTTGTTGTGCTCTTAGGTTTTTTATGATTTTAATGGAAGAGTACTAATAATCCGTAACTTTACATTTATGAAATTCATGCATTCTTATCTCGGTATTGGCTGTTTGAATCATAAGTTTATAGGGATGGTATTACCGGGGGGTTTATGAACAACTATTTTCAAATACTATACATGTACATGCACATAGATTGGCGCATCAAAAATTGAGCACAATCACTGGGTATTGAGATGTTGGCGTAATCATGAATTAGCACGTACACACTTACCTGCCATGTCTTGTATTTATATTAATGATATCTTAGCAGTATTCATGAATTAGTGCATTGTTGTCTGTTAAATTATGAAGCACGCCTTTTAAAGTACACATACAGTATTTCCAGCACATGACTTTGGTAAATTTGTCATATCCTAAAGCAGGCTTCTTTAGTGGGTATGAAATTACAATTTTTAAAATAATTTTTAAGGATAAGACCCAGAACCAGCAGCTGACTGTGTTAACAGATAGATCTGAGGGAGGCAGCAGTCTGGAATCAGGATCTCTGGAGCTTCTGGTTTGTAGAAATTCATTGTCAATTGAAAATTATTTGTACATGTATATAGTTCTCAGAAAAATGACATGTTTTATCCATACAGGGTGCCTTGCAAATTTCTTTGAAAATTTATTTTTGTGCAGACGCATTGAAAGCAACTTTTCTAAATAATTTTTTTAGCAACTTTTCTAAATAATTTTTTTAGCAATCATATTTTAATAGCTTCATATATATTTTCTTATGAAAAAAAGGAAGAGGAGGTAAATATTTCCTATGTGGGGATCAGGCAGATTTGCATGATCACCGGTGGTAGCTCAGTTGGTAGAGGACCTGACAAGTGATTAAGGGGGCCTAGGTTCAAATTCTGGTCTGGTCCATTGAAATTTTTTCCGCACATTTACACCCTTCAAAAAATGAATACACCTAAATGCTTTACCTTACAATTTTATTCAACAGGTTCATAGAAGGTTGTTGTATGATGACCACTTTGGGGTGGGTGAACCCCTGAATGAGACAGGGGCTGATGGACAAGGACTCATTGTCAGGGGTAAGTTACTTACAATTAACTTCACTCTATTGTCCATTAAGCTGTATGACATGTTGCTTTTTTCAGCTGTATTACATGTGGCGTATTTTGGCTGTATTAGTTACAAACATACAAAGTGCAGTAATTTTTAGTTTAATTCAATTATACTCAATCACTGTAATCTAATTTTTGATATTAATTCTGTTATTACATATTCAGGAAAGCATTTGATGATTTTGGACACCATTAAAGACTCACCTGCTCTCCACAGAAGTCTAGCTCTCAAGTCCTACATGGCTCCCTCCATTTCATTTTCTGAACTAACCATGACACCAGAGCAAGCCATGTCCAAATACAATACCCAGGTAAGTATAATTGTATACCATACTTGTGATGTGACATAGTAGTATAGTAACAAAGCTGTCAGTGAAAAAATGAAATTTGATATTACCGGTAATTCCATTTATGTGAGGAATGTGCAAAATTTGATGAACTGTGAAGTTGTGGAAGTGAAGTTGCTGGGCAGATAACAATTGACTGCACTTACTTTTGTTTTATAACTCTATATTTATTGTATATTGCATTTCAACGCACACCTTTGGTGGAAAACAACTTCTTATAGGAATTGTTTTTATTAGACATGCAATACACCATATGTTTACTTCATAAAATTTACTACAAAATGTAAGTTTATTTTTACAGTGGTCAGCTTTGAAAAAGCCCCTTCCAGCTAATGTCCACATGTTGACCCTGGAACAGTGGACAGACACTCCCAAAATACAGCCAATCGAAATCCCCCAGATACTGATTCGGTTTGAACATATCTACGAAAAAGATGAGGACACAGTTCTCTCACAATCAGCAGTCGTTGATTTGGTGAGAATTTCCATCAAGAGGCTAACTGATTAAGAGTATACGTAATATTTTATAAAATATGACCTAGAGTCCTGGAATCCCTTTTAATTGCTCAGAAGCTGAAAAATGATTCGACAATATTTTGGATTGCCTTAATTTCTCATAGACTCAGGTTAATTACTGCCTTTCTGTTGGGTATAGGGATGCAGGGATAGACCAATGGTGCTGTGTTTAGCAGAATCAGGAAATTTTTAATAGAATTCCAAATATAGTTTTACTGAATGAAATTAATTTTGACACATAGACACTAGACAGTCATATTCTTGATAAAAGAAAATTAACAGTAAAAGAAGATAAATGTAAAAAGAGTCTTCATCCAAAAATGTCGAGGAATCACACACAATAAGCTGTACTTATTGCTCATACCAGTACAATTTTTCTAATTTTAACACACTCAAGGCTGATGTTTAGTAAAATAATAAAATATATGTCAGTACAAGATGTAAATATTTGTTCACCATTGATGTTTTTATTTTCTTCATGATACCTTTTCATTTCAGACTGATTTCACTACATTTAAAATTGTTACAATGGTTGAACTTACTTTGGGAGCCAACCTTCCATTGGCTGAACTGAATAGGTTACCATGGGCATACATACCAGGTAGTTATCTCACTTCCTGTTTGCTTATACAGACTCTTTATTCTTGGTCTTCTGTGGTGTTTGCTACTTTGAGATTTTAAAAAAATAACAAACTTTCATACTGTATACTGAAGAAATATTGATATTGTGAGTTGCATGATTTTGTAGATACTAAAGAAGAATCCCTCACTAAGGAGAAACTATTAAACACAGCCATTCCCAGATCCCAAAGCATCATCTCTCTACAGCCAATGCAGATACGAACATTCATTGCAACACTGGATAAAATGCACTAGCTTATACAAGACAAAATTTACCCAGTGGACTCTAAACGATGATTAATGTGATAAATGTTACTTATTTTTCTTCGTTGTTTATTAGTTACCTTTAGTTATTCTATAAGTTTTGAAACTCCTGACCTGGAGTATATGCCTTTTCCTTGTACAACTGTTGTTAAATAAATCATTGTTCATAAGAGGGGTGTTCTGAGTATTGTTTTTTATACCCCCCATATCTTTCTTACGGAGGAACATTAGAATCTACTACTCCACACAAAGATTGCCTATGACCCAAGGGTGTGTCATGACCTTGACCCAAGGTCATTTGGGGAAGTTCAAGGTCACTTGAAGAAAAATTTCATAATTTGTGTCCGGTCCATATCTTTCTTATGGATAAACTTTGTAGGTTCTCATTTCACACAAAGATTGCCCATGACCCAAGGGTGTGTCATGATCTTGACCCAAGGTCATTTGGGGAAGTTCAAGGTCACTGGAAGAAAAATTTCATAATTCGTGTCTGGTCCATATCTTTTTTATGGATAAACTTGGTAGGTTGTCATTTCACACAAAGATTGCCCATGACCCAAGGGTGTGTCATGTCCTTGACCCAAGATCATTTGGGAAAGTTCAAGGTCACTGGAAGAAAAATTTCATAATGCGTGTCCGGTCCATATCTTTCTTATGGATAAACTTGGTAGATTTTTATTTCACACAAAGATTGCCCATGACCTAAGGGTGTGTCATGACCTTGACCCTAGGTCATCTGTGCAAGTTCCAGGTCACTGAAAGAAAAATTGTATGATTCATGTTTGATGCATATCTTTATTATGGAAAACTTACCTCTGAAAAACCCAGCTGGGGATATTTTGTCCTGTTTGGACAGTTCTAGTTGTATTTGTTACAATAGATACATATAGTTTTCAAATGACGTATTTTCTGTCTGTATTATGCCCACAATGGCAAGTTTAACAAGTTAAATAAATGAAGGAATATGAGCTTGTTGACCTTAAATACGGTGGCTATATACTGACTAAATTCAGGCCTATAGAAAACTCTAAAGTAACTTATTATCTTGATAGTAATTTACATGTATTAGTTATCAGTGAAACCAGAAGGGACTAGAGGTTTCCTTCACTTCTATCTGTCAGTCCGTCCCAACTGGTTTTCCGCACTTTTTTCTAAACATTTGCAGATAATGAGCTGATGTTTGGTGTGTGAGTGTATCTTGATGAGTTACAGATCAAGTTTGCACTTCTGAATCTATGATTTTTTATGGAATTTTGACATTTTTAAGTTGAAGTACGAATCAGATTACACTTGCCGGTAGGGGACTAGAATTGTTTATGCGGTTTTCTCAGAATGCTTCTTATACAGAAGATGATATAATACTGGTAATTAGATTACATTTTATGTATCAGTATACCATTATCATTTGCATATGGAGTTTGTCATCCAGCGGATTTGAGCATGCTCTACATATGAACAATTTCTAAAACGAGGTAAGCTATTGACAAATAAGTTGATGAAACAAGAATATTAACTATCTTGTTTAAGACAATACTTCGCAAAGTCTGTGATCTATACAATGATATCTATTAAATTGTTGGTGGATGTTTTTAATACAAATTGATAGGCCATTATTTTCAATGATTTGTCTTATTGCGTTTGATTTTAGACGTCCGAATTTGTTCTAATCAAAATTTATATTCTTGGCTGATTTCTAATCGATATATTCAAATTTTATTTTTAATGTATCAAAAAATGCTGTTATTATTTGGTTTACGATATTGTTTATTTTTTTTTTTAAACAAAAAAAAAAAAAGCACACACACGCATTGGATCATATCTTTGCATATTTTACGCCTGTCTGAGTTTGACGTATTTGCACATGTGTTACATTTACAGTTTAAAATTTATCAATTAAAAATTATCTCTAACAATCTAGATTGTTATAGATATAAATTTAGATTGATAAATTTTAAACTTAAATATAAAACATGCTCTGCAAATTCATGGATCAAGTCCAAGTACGTATGTCTTAACGACTGTCCACAAGGACAGTTTTAAATAAATGTTAATCTTTCACTCCCTTCCAACCTTCCCCTGTCGACACTAATTCGAGAATATCACGTTCAGTGATAGGGGAAAAAATAATAATAAAAAAAAAAAAATGCATCCAATCTGGTAGGTATGGGTTCAGTATTTTATGTGGTATATCCCCGGCCAAAGAGGGATTTTTTACTCCCACCCCAACCCCGGTGTTCTTGCTTGGCTTTAGTATTTTGGGGGTGCGATGGGGATGGGGGTCTGTCTTTACTCTGAATGGAGGGAATTTTTGTTCCCTTTTTATTTTCAAGTACTAGTATCCTGTACCATAGATTAATTCACATTTCACTTGTATAGATATTGAAATCTCGGAAACAATCGTGTGTTCAAAATACACAAAACCTTTACAGTCTGCTTAAAAACCAAGTCTGAAAGGGAAATGTTTGCCTTTGGTATTTAAATGGTTTTAAAATGAGTTTTGGCCTTCCAGTAACTATTTTATGGATTAGTTAGATTGCTCGGCTGACGACAGGTGCTTAGTGACGATATTTAAATACTTCCACATAAACAAAATCGTTAGACTTAATTTTCATAATTATATTGATTAAAATATAATCCTTTTTGACATAAAATTATATCATTATTTTCAAGAGACTTGTCAGGTTGACATATGAAATATTCAGTATACACGTCATATTTTGATCTGTACGTTTAAAAAACAAGACCCAATTAAAGTTAGATCTATATAGTCTCAGGGTTTCCTCGGGTAATCTGGCACTTTTCAGCATGGTTGAATGGTAAATAATTCGACACTTGCATAGTAATCAATACTGAAAGTTCAATGGAGCTTATCAGTGGAAATAAGTTTTAATCCGATCTTGTATTCGGCTGTGTTAAGTTTGTGAAACTGGAAGAATGTAAGAAAGAAGGAGAGGGGTAAATAATTTTTTACAATGTTGAAGGGACCAGGGCCAAGCCCTTATGTGAAACATGGACAGGGAAAAACTGCGTGTACCATTCTAACGGAAGATGGATGTATTTATCCTGTGATTTCTTCATTGGCTTATAATGATAGGACTAGAACGGCCCCCTATCAATATGGTAGGGGGGTACGTGCTATGCACAAATCTACATTGACACTTACAAAACCTCCATATTCCCCTGCAGAGGAGTTCAAGACGACTACAAAACAGGTAACAACATTAATTATAATTAATAATATTAATTGATGTACATGTTTTAATTTTTTGGATATTGTACATTAAGAACAACCATTTTTACAGAAAAATACGTAATATTTGTTAATTTACGATATTTGTTGTCTATTGCCTTTTTTATCCTCTTCCTTTCCCTTTTATCCCCTTCCTTTCCCTTTCTAATTTCGGCTACCTTAGTTACCACAGACTTTTTAAAATCTTCCAAAGTCTGAACATCTTGACAATTTGTTGGCTACAGTAAACATATTTTGATGATTATTACACCCCTTTACTTTTATTGAAAAAAAGTTTCCATCAAAATTGCTAAATAAAAACATATTCACTTGATTGTATCTTATTTGAATATTTAATTTTAAAAATAACGCCCAATATCAATACACATATATCCATTTGGTTATAAAATAAACGAAGTATAATTTGATGAAAATAACCACGAATGTCTTAACCTATATCTGAAAGGGAATAATTGTGAAATTTAAAAGTGGTTTAAACTTATTCATGTCTTTTTCCCCTTGAGGTTTTTATCTATAGGGATTTTAAACAAATCAGGATAGCAAATTCTCCTAGCAATGTCTCGGCATGTTATTTTGAATTTATTTGATTGTATACATAATCAAAAGTATTGTTGACAAGACACTTCCAAAATTCCGATGTAGCTCCGTGATTTGAAGTGCTGATAGGTTTCTTAAATCCAGTTTGGTAAAGGTAACAGTTGTATAATATATGACGATTGAAATTTATTGAAGGTGTAGACTCATTCTCAAATAACACTCCCACTGACATTTGTTTTAATAAATCTAATTTCAGAAGTTTTTTTTTCATTTCACTTCATTCAACTTAATCACGTGTTTAAAAAAAATATTTCTACAAACGTAAACTGGGATTGTAGGTGGTAGGGGCATAGTTCCTAATTTGTAAAATCAGTTTTGAAGGAAGGTGAAATATACGGAATAAAAAAAAAAGGCATCTAAAAAAAATGCTATCAAATGCTAAGATAATTAGCACAAAATTTTGATTTTGGCAAAGAAATAACGATAAATACGGTTATTAACCAAACGTTTGCTCTTACTTCAAGACTCTACTCTGTATATTTGTACAAGCATTACACGTTTATAACTATTGTTTCGACTCATATAGAACCATTTTACATTGCTAGAAGACAAATTACTGTTTTAATGCCAAAAAACCCCTCCTTTTCGAACTCTTTGTCGTTAAGCTATAAGCAGATTCCTAATTTATTCTTTGCCTACCGAGCAGTCGTTTATGGCGCGCGCCTCTGTGTGGCTAACCATTATTTGGGTTTACAAAGGTGTGCAATCAAACTTTATAAAAGTAATCCCATACCTGGATAAAAGTCTGTATTTACTTAATACCTCCTGAATACATAATCAATAAATTGATATAATAAGACATGTACCTGCGAAGACAGGTCAATATTTATCAAGTCTGTCTGTATTTTGTGGATCGAAATTATATACCTGAAAAGAATGTTGATTACATATACGTAGGTGTCAACTTTTTTAAAAATTCAAAAAATGATAAGAATGATAAATTTAAAGTACAAATTTAAAACAAAGATTCATCTTTTGTTATGGATTGTTTATTTCCAATATATATTTCAATTATATTTATTTTGAAGGATTTCTTTTTACACACGAAAGCATGTAATATATGTAACTACTAATTATGAATATTAAAACTTTAAACGTTACATGCATTTCTTTTGTTTAATTTAACATCAAATTTTAAATTCGTCATGAGAAAGATTTTAATATCTTCCGCAATTTTTCCAAAAAATCTTAAAAGACCTTGAAGAAGGATAGCCATCAAATTAACGTTCATATTGTTTTAAATTCATTCAGATACAAATCAAATGAGCTTCAAATAAATCGATAAAACAAGGAGGATAAAATTACTAAATGTTGTGTTATTTGAGATTTTGAGATAAGTAAATATAAAAGAATAAGTACGTCTGCTGGAGATAGCAGACACACAACTCTACCGTCTGCTCTGCTTGATCAATTCCTAGTTACCAAGAGTCTATAAACAACAGGGTATCCGGCATTCGTTTCCTCAAACACGCCTCTGTTTTTAAAGAATTTCATCATTCATTTTTGTTTAAAAAATTGATTTTTCAATGCAAATTGATTGTGCCTGCTTCAGCAAATTCTGTTCAATTTAATAACCTGGCCGTTTTCCATGTTGTGATCTGCAGACAATATGATTTTTCAATGACTTTGGATTAGATTCAAGTGTCATGGATGATGGCTTTCGGGTAGGTCGGTTATAATTCATGGTATCAAGGACATCCTTTATAAATATATTATTGCCCCAAGTTTTCATATCGTAGAGGTTGGTTGGAATAATTTTAATATGTCACTATTGTCTAGATCTAACAAATCAATTTTTTGAACAAGATCCCTGCTTTTTAATCAAACAGTTGCTTAGGTCTATAGATCTAGTTGACAATTTTTGTGTGTTTTTTGGCATAATATCACACTTTTTTCTTAGATTGACATAAATGGCACTGACAGGATTTTATGATTGAATACTAGTAGTTATTTCAATTATATTACAAAGGGGCGGGGCGGGGGGGGGGGGGGGGAGGGGGGTTAAGTTTAAGATATAAACCTAAGAGGTGAGGAAAGAGGGGGGTGTTACAAAAAATGAGTTAATTCCCTTTTTCCATGTAGATACTCTATTTATTCGAAAAACCGAAAGAAGAGACATGATTGTTTAACAGCTTTTTTAAAGTAGTACAGTACTTAGTGTTGTACTCTTGTATAAACTCGTTAATTAACCATGATATGCTTTTCTTGGTTTCAGTATTACAGCGGGAGTAAGAAGCTGAACCCCGTCCGGAGACCCCCGCTGTGTCCCTCCATGCACAGATCGCAGTGGACCATCGGCCAGAACATGCAGGACACGACATTTGATACTCAGTATACCAAGACTTACTTCGAAAAGGACATCATACCCGTATGTGTCTGGTACTTGACTATACCCGTCTGGTATTTAGGTTTATATATAATACCGGATTGTGTCTGGTATAATTTGAGTTTACCTTAGTCACTCAGATGACCTATATTTGTTATCATCAAAGCTAAAATTGTTCGACTTAAATTACTGGTACGCATGTATTTTCATGTAGATCAAAATCAGTTGTTTAAAATCACATGCACTTGTGGGCTGGAATCCCACCCCCTCCATTTTTTTTTTATGTATCATTCGAAAACGATATATTTAAAATGTCTTACAGAGACAAAAGGGTTGCATTATCGATACCAAGTAGTGCATATTAGACTACCAAAAACAGGAAAAAGATGTGTGGACCGCAGATTTAAATGGAAAAAATGGAAGGGGGGTCCAGCTTCCAAGTGCTTGTGTTTAAAACCATAGCCCTTGTAGCAGCTCGAGGCTACAAAAGGAGTTTAAAATTTTACCTAGAAAATATTTTTTTTAAAAAAACTGATTCAAGCTATGATACCTTGAAGGTGGGTCAAAAATAATTGTCAAATACTAGTAATATGCAACTATCCTCAATTTTGCTAAAATATTTTATATAGGGTCAAAAGAAATGTCCGTATTTTCACAAAGAAATATGGAAGATTCTTTAAATGCAGTGCAGAATGAAGGCAAACAGACAGGGATTGAAAAAAAAAAAAAATTCCTAAAAAAAGCTTCAAGCAATCATATTCATATGAAAATATTTTCAACTTGAGCAGTGCATTTTTTTCTTGCTTATTTTTTCCCCCAAAATTATGTATACATGTACCATTTTTCAATTAATTCTTGTGTTGGCTTTCAGAACTTGTACACGAAGACGTTCATTAGTTTAATTGCATTGTTAATTGTTAATTAGTTACAGAGGGAGAGGTTTCTAAACCAGCAGAATGTAAGTCACTAGATACTAGTGTACTAGATACTAGTCCATAACCTGTACAGTAGTTGTCCCGCTTTGTTCATATGACATATATTTATGCTGCTTTTCAATACATTTACGTTTTTGCAACCTTTGCAGATCGTCCAAAAGTAATGTGTCCTTTAGTAAATGTGTAGAAATATGTATATTAGTAAATATTAGCTCTAAAAAAATATATGCTGGCAAAAGTATCTAGAGAGAAAAAATTATTTTGAAACCATAAAAAGCCCCCCCCCCCTTTATTCCGTGTTTCTGTTTGTTGTAATTTTATTGCCCAGGCATGAAACTGAAGTAATATTATACTGACTTTAATTTTGATTTTTGGGGGCCGAGTGAAATGCATGAAAAACTGCAGAACATAACAAATAGATCACGGTAACACTCCCTAAACTTAGTTTGTGTGTTACATTTATTCAGGTTTTAGAATTCTCAGAATTTAAATCTAACTACATGTTGCACGATGAAATGTCCCTAAAAGAACAAAATACAAATCATAACAAAACTTGTATCTACACATAAATTTCTCATGCCAAAAAATCCCTGCAATTTTCCACAGCGAGGGGTCAATAAAATTGTAATTGATACAAATCACCCATATTTCCCTGACGCACACTGGTGAGACAGATTTGAGGAATTGGGTCCCAAGTTTTTAGTTTTCATGATTAAAAAAAAATAACTTCTTCCCTAAGAATAAGCATTCTTTGCTCTGAAAAAATTAGGTCCTTTCAAAAACCTTTATTTATTTACAAGGCATGGATACAATTTTTTCGGTTAAAAAAAACGTTAAAAAAAAAATCCGGAAAGATCGGGGAAGAGGGGGGGGGGGGGGGCACGTGTATATAATTCTTTCAGGTCAATAGGTCAACAATATTTGATAAGAATAATGATACCGGGTCCTAAATGAGATTGTTTTAAAATTTTTAAATTATCTCACGTAGCAAATATTTTGAAAGTGTCTGAAATAACCTTCTAGTTTTCTTTTTTTTTCTTTGAAAATCATACTAAAAACTATCGATGAAAATTAGTGTGTAAAAGTTCATAATGCTAAATTCAATGGTATTGAAAAAAGATATTTTTATGTTTTAGAGCACGATAAAAAAAAATGAAGTCAAGTTGAAATGCTTGAAGTGTGTTTTCAGGTGATGGAAAAAAAGGTGTGCCGGGAATTGATCATATACATGTATGGGGATGGGAGCAAGGAACAAAATCCCAGAGAACTTTTAGACTCCTATCATACTGAATTTTTTTTTTCTTGTTTCAGCGCAAGTTGCGTATTATATGATATATTCACCAAAAAGAATGATGCTTATAGTGTTTTTTTTTCACAGGCAAATCGTCTTCATCTGACATCGCTGGTCAATCGGATTGACCAGACAGAGGGCAAGGACATGCGAAATACAGTGCACACTGATCCGAATGCCCCCACCTACTGGTCACAGTACAACCGCATACACGGAAAACTAGGTCAAATGATTGGACCTGGAGTCGAAAGAGAATTACCTGTGCGACCAAAATATAATATATTCACAGGTATTTATGTTACGAATTCTGCATCTTTAATGGTTATTTTTTTTTTTAAAGTTTTATATATTTTATATATTTCACTTATGAAATAAAATTTTCCATTTTTTTTAAAGGTGAAGAAATTGGCCCTGCGTGGAAAACCGATAATAAACGAACCTCTGGGAACCGAGTGCTAATGAATTCAAGAATGAACAATGACTGGTATCAGCAGGAATAATTAACAATTACTTTAATATTCATTAATTTATTTATTTACTACATGTACATTTTTAATTTTTTTCCCCAAGTTACCTATATTTTGTAAACGATACTGATTACTTTTATTACCTCGATCAGAGACTAGGACCTAATCGAGTCCTATTATGTACGATGTTAGCTTAATCTGAGTCCCAGGCTATTATGTACAATGCTAACTGTATATTACTTTTCTGCATGATATTGGAACATTTTATGTGAAATATTTCTTTACCTTTAAATTTCTATTCTATTCATGTTAATAAACTAACGACAATTTGTTCAAAATTATGAATTTATCTATGTCATTTGTACCAATATTCGGTGAAGAAATCAATCAAAACAAGATGCAACACAAATACTATCGCATTACAATGTATATATGGGTTTTGCTGGCTATGTTATATCTTTCAAACTTTAAATTGGTGTATTTGTTTTGCAGTAATGTAAAAAAAAATGGTTAAATATCACCCAATGAGCAATAATATTGAAAAACAAGAACATTTATTATGGATATATTTGGGGGGGGGGGGGTGAAAATACAGTCAAACCTTGTTATTTCGAACTCTAGGGAGAGTGTTAAAAAGATTTTGCGTGCTGACCAATCCCATTCACTTTATTTTGTGAATAAAAGTTTGTATTAAAAAAAACTCAATAAGACCCCAAAAAACTTTGATATATCCGAGGATTCAAGATATTATATAAGGGGTTAAATATACTTTAAAAATAAGTGGTTAAGACTAGTAAAATCACTTTAGTATTATTTTTAACCTCTACTCATTTTTCCTTTTTAAAAGTTTAAGCAGTAATATGTGAATAATTCCCTAAAAATCCCAGTAAATGGAATAATTCCCCTGCGTAAATCAAATGAGCTAATCCCTGCTTCGGAAGCTAATTCCCCGGTTATCCATAATCCTCTACATTTTACTTTTGCATCTGTTTAATATGATAACGGACTAATCCCCGTCATTCGTAATCCTGCTCCTCGGGAAATAGTCCTGGCCTTGGGGAACTGGTATCTTGTTAACTCCCTCAATGATATACTTTAACTGTATAATTTAAGGAATCACTGTCTAGTTAGTATAGTATGCCAGGGCATCAACCACTGTGGGAAACGAAGCCCGTTTTGCATAAATTATCCTACGTTTCCCACTATTGTTGGTGATTCCTTATATTTCAATTTCCATTTCACTGTAAAATAAAATTGTAGATTTAGATTCTTAAAATGTACTTTATGTAGACATAGATTAAAATTACACGAGGACTTCAATGCCAATTTTTATAGTCCTCGCCCACTGACGTCAAACACAAAGGCAGTCGCACGAGATTTACATGCATAATTGGCCTCCTTAGCGTCAGGCACAGAGACAGATGCGCACGGGATTTGCATGCACAATGGGCCTCCTTAGCTCTGACCCATTGACCTGCCTAATTTACATTCCGGTAGAATTATCAAGATATCAAATCCGCTAACTTTCAAAGGGTTATCACAGAGAAAAAAAAAATTAGAAATGGAAATATAACGATATATCATTGTATTTCCCCAAGACACCATAAAGGCATCAACATGTTAAGCGTTAGGATAATCTAGCTAACACAGAAGAGTATTTAGCAAAATCGCCAACAAAAAAGACTCGTACAAGATAAAAATTACTTTGTGGAATTGCTAAACTGCGGGCTGAAGGCATGTGAAATTTGTCTGTATGAAACATTCTCAGTAGCACCAGAAAAATGAAGGTTGAGGGCAAGAAATGCTCACTATATGCCTGCTAGCACCTAATGCATGAAGACTGGAAGCAATAAATGTGTAGCGAGAGAGAAAATGCAGCGGACCAGACTAGGATTCGAACCCGTGCCACCTGAATCATCAGTCAATACCATCTATGCTACCTTACCACCAGCGATCGAACCCTCCTGACAGCCACATTCCTCCCTCCTTGAAAGTCTTCGGCCAACGAAGACACCGACACATCTTCCCTAAAAGGTATAATACCCCATTCATACGACACGATTTGCATACTCAGTACCTCAGTATATTTTACACATATGTAAATGTACATATACAATGTTGTATGTGCAACTTTGGTCGTATGAACTGATTTGATTTGCCCACATGCAAATTCTGCATAGTTGAGTAAATTTGCACATAGTCAGGACTAGGTGCAAATTAACTTTTGCATACATGTTGTTGCAAATTATTAGTTCTCGTGTGTAAATTCCGTATGAACACACTGCAAACTTTATTTGTGTAAGTTATCGTAGTGCTTATAGCAAAATCCCCATCTTACGCGTTGCTACTGGTGTATATGCATTGCATGGAGTGTAAAATATCAGTTGGTAAACATGGCGGCTAGATACCAATGCTTTAAAAACACGGATTTTAAATGGGCATCCTTGTTCCACTTAAACGATAAATTTAGGTGAATTGAGTTTTTGTAAAGGTAAATCTTTTGGTGTGTGGCTTCAAAAGCCAATTCTTTCAAGGGTACGCTTGGTCGCCGAACTCAATACTTTCCCCCAAACGACCATCTAAACTCTGGAAACAAGAAGCCATTATTTCCTCCTAGATATTTTTTACGAATTTTCAAAAACATGGGCATCATGCCCCTTCCTGGCAAACATATGTTTATGTCTCTAAAAGTAAAGATATACTAGTAGTCCCACCACAGTTTAACTCTTGATAACTTTCTTCAACCTTTCTCAGTTTTTAAACCGAGGCAAGCTACTGACAGATAAGTTGATGTTACACAGATTTCGACAATCGTGTTTGAAGATTTTGAATGAATACTCTAATAGTTATTTATTTCCTTCGGCTACCATCAATCATGCATTGTAGATTTCCCCAGACCAGAAAGATTTCCAGTTGTCCTATATTTCTCTGAAGATGCCAACCAGTAGATGGCAATAACTACCTTTTTCTTTACTCTTCTAGAGTCTTTTGGGACGTGGCAAAACATTTTTAAGCAAAATTTTAAGACATCCTCCTTCATCATTTCAGTGAAAATTTCAACACTAATCTTTGTCCTTAAAGTCGTTACGTTTGGTTTCGTCATACCATTGAATTAGTGGATCAGATTTTTTCTACTTTCTTTATGGAACACTAAAAAGTTAGTCTAATAGAAAGAAAATACCCTTATTCAATGAAAATTCACAATTCTAAATCAGTTCACCTCACTATGTTTGATGACAATATAAGGATTTACTTATAGTACATAAATCTCCTCTGAACGCATAGCAAATTAAATTTTACTTATGTGTGTAAAATTACACATGAGTATATTTACATACAAGCAATTTTTCGTCGTATGAATAGGGTATTATACCCCATTCATACGACATGAATTGCATACCTCAATATACACTAGCTGCGGAACTGTAGCTCTCCAAAAAAAATATATATATTGTTCACATACTGTAAGTAAATTTACTCACATGTGCAATTTTTGTCGTATGAACTGATTTACTCATGCAAATTCTGCGCAGTTGAGTAAATTTAAACCTAGTCAGGACTAGGTGCAAATTAACTTTTGCATACACTTTGTAGTTCATGTGTGTTAATTTTGTCGCTTGAACACGCAGCAAAGAGATAGAATGTATGTATTTCGTTTTGTTTATTGCATAAATATCCATTTTAAGTGTTGTTTTGGTTGTGTATGCATGCATGTAAAATATTAGTTGGTAAAAAAGGTATCTGGAAGGCAAAACTCTGACCAAGGAGTCATTATCTCCTCCGAGATAAATTTTCGAATTTGCAAAAACGAGGGCATCTTGCACCGTTTCAAGCAAACCTTTGTTTATGTCTATAAAGATATAGCTGTGGTCGCAAATAAGTGCCCTGAAGGATCAAAAAGTAGTGTCCTTACTATTCGCTATGCAAGATGTCTTCTGGAAATGCTCGAGAGCTATGTATGATAGGAACATGCATTCCATAAATCGCTCGGGCCCATTACCGTTTAGCTCTTGATGACTTTCTTCTACCTTTCTCTGTTTTTAATTCAGGCGAGCTACTCACATCTTAGTTAATGTTACAGGAATTTCAATAAACTCGTTGAAATTAGGCATTCGTGAGTATTCTTGGCACCTGATCCCACCATGAATGTCCATGGGTTTTTGTTAATTTCCTATTCACATATTTGTATTGTTCAAAGATTTTTGAGACCGATCACTGTTAGTTTTCTTCATCCTTTTTATTCCTCTGGAAATTACATAATTATCATATTCCAGCAGATATTGTATAATGGCCTCGCACACTTTATGTACTATATATTTCTCAACACCAAAAAGATTCCAATAGTCCTATTATGGCTGAAGACGTTAACCTGTAGATGGCAACAGTCACCTTTTTCTTTACACCCAATGGCTCTTCTACAGCCTTTATGTCCAAAGGCAAGCCAAACCATTTTCCAACATTAAACAAAAATATCTAATAAATTTTCCTTCTTCGTGTTTAAATTCTTATACAATTCTTTGTCCTTAAAGTCATTAACTTTGGGTTTATTTTCATACCAATAAATCAGTGGGTCGTATCCCCCCCCCCGCAGTTTCTTTAAGGAAATACCCTTTTTCATCTGTCCATTCCCTTATTTTATGTAAAAATATGAAGATTTACTAACAGTGCATAAATCTCGTCTGAACGCATATAGCAATTTAACTTTTAGGCCATTCCAAGCTTTTTCTATGTTTAGCGTCCGCGTGCGCTTTTGTTTTGACACCCCATATAAGAAAATACACAACATCAGGAGTCCTGAAATTGATTAATTTAGTCCAAATTTTTTAATTTTGTCAATTTCTCCAAATAATTCTGTAAAGTAAGTTATATTGGGTGTATTTTAAGAATTTAATCCCTTGTTTTTGCTTAAGAATAGCTATTTCTTCTATTAAAGCAGTTTAGTTAGATCAAATCATTTGAAGGGGTCATTTTTATGACTTTTAAGCCCGAGTTTTATGTTTTGGCTTGTGTGTTTTTTGCGAATAGGTAGGTAGGTTTTTGAAAGATGGGTGGACGCTAAACAGAAAAAAACTTGGAATGGCCTTAATTACGTGTGTAGATTTACTTTTATGTAAATTTGCATGCATTAACAAATTTTCGTCGTATGGAATGGGGTATTTAGATGTATGTCGCTTCCGCGGTGTGGTACGGCGAGAGATGTAACCGGTCGGCAGCATTTTCCATTTCCCGTTACAAAGGATTGCCTATTGATATTTAATGACATTAAATTATTATTTATACACAAATTGTCTTTTCTAGCCTTTGTGACTGAACTAAATTTGTTGCATTTTATTTTTTATGTAATCAGGATGTGTTTCTATAAATAGTTTTTGTTTATGGGGTATTTTTTGGATTGACCAATAAGAAAAGAGTAGCCAGGGGCATTGATGCCTAGAGGGGGAGTCTGGCAATTGCAGTTGGAACCTGGAAGTCACGGACTATTGTGCAGAAGCTAATATCTTCGATTTTCTCTACCATTCACAAAATGGATTACTTTTAAAACCTGTTATGCGTGTGTATTAGATGTTTTGATATGTTATAGGAACTTTTGACGTTTATATGTAGTATTTCTGAGACGAATTCGACTGACTTTGTGTTTCATAATAATAACGTTACGTAACTTCGTAAGATGGGACCTAAACGATCCACAAGACCTGCCCCGTATGATCCAGAACTCCCCGCAAACTGGCATGTTTCCCGATTGAAAGAGTTTTTGAATAATCGCGGAATAAACTTCCCACAGACCGCACGTAGATCAGTGTTGATACGTCTAGTGGAACAAGAGTCTATTAATAGAACAGAGACAAGTGCGCGATCCCAGAGTTCCGTGCAGCAAAACAACAATGGCGGCGGTCGAGAACTAATAGACATTGTCACGAAGCTGACCTCTACAGTACAGAACTTACAGCAGAATGTAATTAGTTTGACTTCCAGAGTTAACACCTTGACCTCGACGTCTCTATCTACTGATGTGAACTCGAGACCCAGCGAAATTACAAATACACCGCTGCCAAATTCCACGATCACAACGCCGACGGTGAATCCAACTGTAAGTGTAACAACAGCTCTAGATCCTAGCAGCGGACAAAATGTGGCCACTACAGAAATATCAAACAATTTCAACATTTCGTCAGCTATTACGGCCATGCAGACTTCAACACCACGCATTGTATCGGCGGCGGCCGGATCTGAAGCTCAACTGGGCAGGCCCGATTACACTAGGACTAGATATGGCTACGCGGCAGAATCTCTCCCCTTAGTGGAGACGATCTCTCCCCAACTAAGACAGCAGATAACGGCAGGTAAGGATGTTAATCTTGCCGCCTTATTAATTCCCTATTATGCTCCTACTACAGAAGACAAAGCCACCGACACAAAAACGGATTATAGGCTTCAAAGAGTCTTGACACTGGGGGAGTTTATACAGGCGTTCGGAATCTACAAAAACATAATGTGTAATTCATACCCACAAAGGAGAACGGAATTGGATCTATACGAGCGAGACATAGTGGAAATGGCCACACGTTACCCAGGTAAAGGGTTTTACGAATATCACAGACAGTTTAGCTTAATTGCGGCTTCACATTTGAAGTTCAACAACATACTGGTGGACTGGTCAGTTCGCAACAATACGTTGTTCTGCAACATTTTCGCTAATGCCAAAGCACAAACTTGTTCTTGGTGCAACAGCACTTTGCATTTGTCTGGATTTTGCCCTCTGTCTAAGACATCTGTAGACAGAAAACAAGGGGATAGAGACATAGATTCATATGGAAGGAAACGTCATTTCAGTGCAGGAAGAGAGATTTGTAACAACTTTAATGGGGCAAAAGGATGTGCGCTTGCTCGTTGTAGGAATGCTCATATTTGTATTGATTGTAAGGGAGATCACTCTAGATTGAAATGCGACAGTTCAAAAAACTCTCAATGGCCCCAAACTGGGGCCTCGAATCAACAGAAACTGTGATTAGCAATCTCAATTCGGAGATCACCACACCTGTAAATATTGATGTACTACAAAACATGTTGTTTGATCATCCAAATAAGACTTTCACAGACTATTTACTACATGGTTTGAAGCAGGGTTTCCACACAGGTATACAGATCATTCCAGATAAATCATTTGAATGCAAGAATTTAAGATCTGCAACGTTACAACCAGACGTGGTTACTGAGCTAATTCAAGTGGAAGTAAGCAAAGGATATCTTTATGGACCCTTTGACCAAATTCCTTTCTCTCATTATCGCATTAACCCCATTGGAGTGGCTGAAAGCAAGTATTCCAAAAAGAAACGCCTTATTGTAGACATGTCAGCACCTCATAATGATGAGATGCATCCTAGTTTGAATGAGCTGATAGACAAAGAAGAATTCTCGTTAAGCTATGTTACCCTTGACGATGCTATTCGGCTTATAAAAAATTTGGGGAAAGGAGCTCTACTGATAAAAACTGACATTACAGATGCATTCAAAATAATGCCCATATGTCACAAACTTTGGCCGTATCATGGTGTGAAATGGAACAAGAAGTACTATTTCTTCAAACGCTTAGTATTTGGTAGTCGTTCTAGCCCAAAGATTTTCGACCATTTATCTTCAGCAGTTTGCTGGATTGCAGAAAATAAGTACAATATTTCCAATATTTTGCATCTTTTGGATGATTTTCTGGTCATCGTGCCTCAGAACAACAATGCGAGTGAAATAATGCAAAGATTCCTGGACATTTTCAACAAACTAGGCATACCTCTATCTGCAAAGAAAACTGAAGGACCTTGCACAGAGCTAGAATACTTGGGAATCTTTTTAGACACTGTACGTATGGAAGCAAGATTACCGAGAGAAAAGATTATAAGAATCTCTGAAATAGTAGAATCTTTTCTTCATCGCAAAGCATGCACGAAAAGGGAACTACTCAGTCTCCTGGGACATCTGAATTTTGCATGCCGGGTTATCCTTCCAGGCCGTTCTTTCATTTCACATTTGATATCAGTGTCTACCTCCGTCAAAATGCTGCATCACCATGTTCATCTAACCAGCATGTGTAGAGCGGATCTCACCATGTGGGCGAAGTTTTTACGTTCTTGGAATGGTGTATCCTTTTTCATCAATGACAACATAACTGAAGCTGCAGATATGCAGTTGTATACAGATGCAACACTTGTTTCATTTGGAGGATTCTATCAAAACAAATGGTTCCAAGGACACTTCGCACCTGAAATTCTGGAAGAGTAAACTTCAATGGCCTTCTTTGAACTATATCCGATTGTTATGGCTTGTCTTCTGTGGGGGCATAATTGGCAAAGGAAAAGAATTTTATTTCACTGTGACAATAGGGCAACAGTAGACATAATTCATAAAGGGCGATCCAAAGTTAATAGCATCATGAAATTAATGAGGACATTGACTTTTCATGCAGCAAGTAATCATTATGTCATTCATGCAAAACATATTGAGGGCATAAAAAACTCAATAGCGGACTCTATTTCTCGTTATCAGATGGAGAGATTTCGATGCCTGGCCCCACACTCCGATCCAGAGCCCATTCCTTGCCTGCATCATTCCGAGATGTTGATGGATTAGAGCAAGCAGTACAGGATTTATGGGACAAGTCCTTAAGCCACTCTACCAAGCAGACGTACAGTTCCGCTTTTCAGACTTTTTTAACATTCATGCAAATGAATGGAGTAACATTTTTAAATGATGGCTTACCACCTGTAAATGAGACTGTTCTTGTTTATTTTGTAACACATTGTAAATCAGTGTTGAAACTCAAGCATGACACTATTAAATTGTACTTAGCTGGAATTCGTTTCCACTATATAAGAGCAGGTTACGGAGATATTTTGCAGGGTTGTGACCAATTACAATATGTTTTACGAGGAATTAAAAGATCTCAAATGAATGTACATAATAAACGCTTACCTATTACTGTTGACATTTTACAACAGCTTTTGCATGTGTTAGATAAAGGGTTTTTTTCCCCTTTTGTAGATCTCATGTTGAAGTGTATGTTTTCTTGTGCCTATTTTGGTTTTCTCAGATGTGGGGAAATCACTTGTAAAGGTACCAACTCCTCAGAATTTGTACAGATTGGTGATGTTGTTATGCAATCCGACAAAAATGCCTTTGTTTTGAGACTAAAATCTTCTAAGACAGATCCTTTCTCCAGAGGTGTAGATATTACAATTTATGAGAACGAACATTTGAAACCTGTACATATTATGATGTCATATTTAGAAATTCGCAAGTCTCTACCATTTTTGGTATCTTCACCTCTTTTTGTAGACAGTGAATTCAATTTAACACCAATTTTAAGAGAAAAATTTGTACAACTTTTAAGACAACTGCTCCTACGACTAGGTTATCCTGTAAATAATTTTGCTGGTCATTCTTTCCGTATAGGAGCAGCCACTGCAGCAGCTGCTGCTGGTGTTGAAGATCATGTGATTAAAGAACTAGGTAGATGGTCGTCAAATTGTTATATCAGGTATATAAGAACTAATTCGCAAGTCATAAGGGAAGCTCAAGAAAAAATGAGTGGTAGATAAGGTTTTCATTGAGTGTTTTTAAAAAAAAAAAAAAAAATTTGTTACAAATATTCAATTAACATTGTTCTATAATATAAATACTCTTGGGGGCTTCACTCATTACTTCGTTCATTTGGCGTTCATTCCTGGGGAATTTTGCCCCCAATATTACTTATATTTAAATTTTGTGTGTCTGAAGTGGATTTGTTCTGTTTAAATACTTCGATTGTATAGTGTAGTACATGTATATAAGAATGGTTATATTTTATGCATCAAAACAATGGGATTAGCCCATAGTTTGTACTCGAAGGTATTTGTCTGGTTATGTAGCCTGCTGGGATCAGCCCCAGGCGTGATGCACTCCTGGGATCAGCCCGGAGTGTGGGTTCTACTTAGCCTTTAGGGATCAGCCCAAGGCTAGGTATCTTGTTTACATCCTCTCGGGATCAGACCAGAGGTCCGTCAGGTTTTCGTGGCCTGCTGGGATCAGCCCCAGGCATATCACTCCTGGGATCAGCCCGGAGTGGCGATTTGTGCTTGCCTCTAGGGATCAGCCCTAGGCGTGTTTCTTGTTGAGCATCCTCTTGGGATCAGCCCAGAGGATTGTCTTGTTAGTAGCCTGCCGGGATCAGCCCCAGGCATTGTGCACTCCTGGGATCAGCCCGGAGTTGTTTTTGGGCTTGCCTTTAGGGATCAGCTCTAGGCAGAATTGGGTCTAATTGTTTCGAGATCAGGTTGGAGTGGCTTTATTTATTGATCGCAGTTAAGAGTTGGAAGGAAAGGTAGAGAAAGTAATGAGTAGCCCCCAGAGCGCCAAACAAGTATGAGTTTTGAGATTTACATTATTGTATATATTTTTTCTATGTGTTCATGTTTTTTATGGATTATTGATATGTTAAATATTAAACCAACTGAACCTCTTAAACCTTGTTTTGTTTTGTGTATAAATTGATATTTAATGACATTAAATTATTATTTATACACAAATTGTCTTTTCTAGCCTTTGTGACTGAACTAAATTTGTTGCATTTTATTTTTTATGTAATCAGGATGTGTTTCTATAAATAGTTTTTGTTTATGGGGTATTTTTTGGATTGACCAATAAGAAAAGAGTAGCCAGGGGCATTGATGCCTAGAGGGGGAGTCTGGCAATTGCAGTTGGAACCTGGAAGTCACGGACTATTGTGCAGAAGCTACCCACCCTCCATCCCCTACAGCGCCCTTGGCTCTCTTTGGGGCTGCTCATGGCGTTCATTCCAGGGGAATTTTGCCCCCAATATTACTTATATTTAAATTTTGTGTGTCTGAAGTGGATTTGTTCTGTTTAAATACTTCGATTGTATAGTGTAGTACATGTATATAAGAATGGTTATATTTTATGCATCAAAACAATGGGATTAGCCCATAGTTTGTACTCGAAGGTATTTGTCTGGTTATGTAGCCTGCTGGGATCAGCCCCAGGCGTGATGCACTCCTGGGATCAGCCCGGAGTGTGGGTTCTACTTAGCCTTTAGGGATCAGCCCAAGGCTAGGTATCTTGTTTACATCCTCTCGGGATCAGACCAGAGGTCCGTCAGGTTTTCGTGGCCTGCTGGGATCAGCCCCAGGCATATCACTCCTGGGATCAGCCCGGAGTGGCGATTTGTGCTTGCCTCTAGGGATCAGCCCTAGGCGTGTTTCTTGTTGAGCATCCTCTTGGGATCAGCCCAGAGGATTGTCTTGTTAGTAGCCTGCCGGGATCAGCCCCAGGCATTGTGCACTCCTGGGATCAGCCCGGAGTTGTTTTTGGGCTTGCCTTTAGGGATCAGCTCTAGGCAGAATTGGGTCTAATTGTTTCGAGATCAGGTTGGAGTGGCTTTATTTATTGATCGCAGTTAAGAGTTGGAAGGAAAGGTAGAGAAAGTAATGAGTAGCCCCCAGAGCGCCAAACAAGTATGAGTTTTGAGATTTACATTATTGTATATATTTTTTCTATGTGTTCATGTTTTTTATGGATTATTGATATGTTAAATATTAAACCAACTGAACCTCTTAAACCTTGTTTTGTTTTGTGTATAAATATAAACTTTGCACATTAATATAATCGTGAGAAATGTACCAAAACAGGCGGTTATATTAGCATAAAACATGCTCACTAGCACCTGATACATGAGGGCTGATGGCAAAGGTAATGCTTGCTTATATATAATTATGTCCACTAGCATGGAAAATTTCTAATTAGTGCATTTGATACACGAAGGATGAGGGCATTGAATGTTTGCCTAGATGAGATGTCCTTAAGTTCATTGGTATATATCGAGTAGACACGTGAGTGGAAGAAACTATTTCTGTAGTATGTATATATAGACGTTAAACGACATTTTGAATGTTATCAATATTTTATTTGTCACACAAAATTAATACTGTATGCAGGGATTGACATCAGCTGCTACCATTTGTTCTTTTATAATTATCTTTCAGTTTGCTATCTGTGGTTTGTTTCCACATGTCATAGCTTATGTGACTACCACGTAGGAAAACAATATGTTTTATAGTGCAGTGAAGCGCATTGAAGTGGTAAAATTTTCTGTTTGGATGAAATATTCTGAGTCATGTTTTGAACGTCAATTATAACAGAATGACACGCCCATTTCTTTAGCAACGAAAAAGAAACATTCGTCGTAATGTTTAAGGACACCCCGCTCTTCGTGACAAGCAACACGAGTTACACCGAAATGGAGATTTTTAGAGTTATAAGAGAGATTTATAGAGTTCCCGCTTCTGTAAAACACGTATTGCAACAATTTTGTCCATAATTATTACTTTATCATGTTTGTTGGAGTTACCATAACACATGTATCGGTGTTTATGTAGACCGTCAATCTGATTGGCTATTATATTTATGGAAACCTGTTCCACAGGTATTCGAATGAATCATTTGAACGATTTTTCCTTTCTAAAGAAATGGGCGTGTCATTGTATGACAATCATCCTTCTAAAGATAGCTCAAAACGTTCCAGTCAAACGGAAAATTTTACCACTTCAATGCGCTTCATTGTACTAAAATAGATATTTGTACAATGTAAATCTTCGATAAATCTTTTGAGATGAAATAACAGAACATGCAATGCAACAATGTCCCTGTCTTTTTCTAAAATGTAATATGAATGAATCATGAATAATACATTTCAGCCAAAAAATAAAATTATTTATTAAATATGGAAAACATTAAACATATAGAAAATATTTATCTGACAATCAACAGCCCTCAATTTGACTACTGCACTTACAGACAGGCTAGTTCAAACACTGTTTATATATGCCTTCAGCAACAGTACAGTAAAACGAACTTATAACGAAGTGCAAGAGACACAGAATTATGCTTCATTATAATCATAATTTGTTAAATCTGTTACATTTACAATATAATTAAAACCCATGGGGAATAAAAATCTCCTCCTTATAAACATCATTTCATTATAAGCATGTTCGCTATAACCGTGTTTCACTGTATTAACACTAGTTTGCTTTAGCTACCGAGTATACCCTCTATGCATAAAGGATTTCTAATGATTGAAAGAAAAACAAACTCTATATTTTGTTCTGTGTATAGGAAAATGCAGGCTTTCAAGAAATCTAAAATTGACATTTCATTCCCTTAAAATTACTTTTAAAACTATATAACTATACAGTAACACATCCTTAGGGCCAAGTGTCAGGATGAACAATAAAGTTTGTTAGATATCTATATCTATTAAGTTTGATAAAATAATACAGTTCCACAAAAGACAATAATGGCAGAGCCTTTGTCAATAAAAACAAGACATATACGTACAGTCAAACTTTGTTATTTAGAACTCGATGGGACCTAGAACAATCCTCAAGAATGAAGATATCCAAAGTTCGAGATATCAAGGGTAAAATACTTAAAGAACAAGTGGTTTGGAGTTCCAAATCAGTTTGACATATCCATGGTATTTGACATATTGGTGTTTCAGATACCAAAGTTCAACTGTAGTTATGAAGTTGACCAAAAATAAAATGTTTGTCATTACTGTCATTATAGATTTCTAAAAACAAAATGAAAAATTTATCATTTGCAGTAAACTTAACAATGAATTTTCAACAGCAAAGCTTTACAAATTTTTCTACTTCATTTTTCTCTTTATTTCATATTTTTGTGAATATCCAGTTTTCACATTCTTTGCAATCTTTCCAAATCCCCCCAAAATTAAACTGTATACAAGACAGATACATGCATTTCTATCACTCCAATGGTGAAATTGCAAGGACTACACAAATTATAAGTAAATACAATATGTTGCCATCTTTTTGCAAAAATTCTGATATGTAGGAGAATACCCGTTATATGTTGGTACATGCAACAATTAAAATTTTAACATGGCACATTAACATGACTATAATCATTTTTTCATTATATCCTAGTACTTTCTTTTAAATTACCAGTTATACCACAGTCACTTGTTTCTGTAATAATTTTTAACTTTTCATATTAAATTTTTAATGTTTAGTATACATGCAGTTATAATTAAAAAATTTATTACAGAAACAAGTGTCTGTGAGTTATTTGTAGATTTGAAATATTAAATGGATTTCATGATAACACTTAAATATTCTACTAAATAGTCTACTGCATAGTAAAAGGAGACAAGGGCAACAGTTAAAAAGTTCAGTAGAAAAATATAGATATATGATGTAAAAATATACATGTATAACAGGGTATAATTTGGAATGTATATTAGTATTGTGGGAAAACACAGCTCACACCCAAATAGATATTAAATACATATTAAAATAAAAGAAAAAAAAACAAACTGCATTAACATCTTATGTATATGTAACAGAAGAGGAAAATTTAGATATATATTAATTTCTTGGATCTGATTGTTCAAATGATATCACAGTGTCGTCAGAATGAGAAGGATGCCTCTGGTGAGATTCCTCTGAGATGGATTGTAAACCAGAAGACCTCATGCCATTACCATAAGACTTCTGCAATGTTGCAAGTCTGTGGAAATCTTCTGCTGTAGAAAGACTCGTAATTTTCTTCATGACATGTGATCCAGGAGCAGATCTTTGTCCTTCTGAGTATTTGTCATAAATATACCATACACCTCCAGATAAGTTCATTGATATGCCAATATAGGTAGGAAAATTGTGACTGATGCCTCCAAATGTAAACAACCCGAATAAAGTCTGCACCATAGCCTTAAGTCCACCCACAACACTCGTAGTCAATGCAGATGTCAAACTGGTACACAGGAATAAGGTGTAATTCAGAAGGCAGCCCATGCTTACAGCAAGAACGAAAACTATGAAAAAGGTCAAAGGTTTTTCCGTACTATAGTTGGTGACCTTGAATATTTCCCCATTAAGGCACATGTAAATGGTTAGAAATGGCAGAGTGTTGACACTGTTGAGTTGGAGAGTTTCCACCGTGCTGATGTCTCTCTCACAATACCTCTGTACAAGGAGAAGATACAGAGACTGTGACAGGTTACTTAAGGCTCCACAGGTATAGGCCAGCCAGTTAAACTTCAAATCACCGTAACCTGTATATAAATTAATAACATCATAACATTATATGCCAAGAAATCAGGTAAATTTCAATAAAATTTAGTTTCAGTTTATGTCAATGGATTTAAAAGATAATCACTTGCATTTCAGTAAATTAATTAATTACGACTTTAAGTATATCACGAATTTGAATATAGTTAAGCTATGCATGTATATATATACCACTCACCAGCTATAACACATCCCATAGTCAACAGAATAACTGATAAAATTGTTGTTTTGCTTGGAACAGGTTTTCTCAAAACAGCCACGGATAAAAACATAGTCACAAGAGGAACACACCTTTTGAGAACGCCATACATGGCAACATTCATGTGACTGAGTGCACTTAGTCCTAAAACTGAATTCACTCCATAAAAGAAGGCAGGTAATGCAAATGACTTTCCACGTTGTAGGGTATATCGTGGCATATCGATGAGATTCACACAGGATAAAACCTCCAAGAGTGTTATAGTAAATAACATCTGCATCACCATGATGAAGACTGGGTAGTCAAATTCAAATGATGTCATCAATGCTTTGTTTATAAATGCCATGGAGACAGAACATGTCCCATACATAACAGCAGCAACAGTTCCCCTGAACCCAGATTCGGTGAGGCATTGTTCAAGATAGTCAATAAACCTTTTCATCACAGCTGAAAAAATAATCTTAAATATTTACAGCAGAAAAATAACTTTTGGTTGACCATAACTGATAAAAATCTCAGTAAATGAATACAAAAAAACAAATTAAAGAAGGGTCTTTATTATGTTTAGGAACATGAAGTATGTTCGAAGGATTTTAATAAATAAACAAAATTTTAATAATACATGAAGAGGAAATTCGAACCATGTTTACAGCTGTAGCGTGAAACAGGATATAGAAGTTATTCAAGTTAGAACCCTTTTCTTAATCAGTCTCCTAAAATTAATCAAATATGACCTTATACTTACAATAATATTCAATATATTTTATCGTCCGGGTAACGTGTCTGACGATGCACACTTTATCGACACTAGGCTTGTTTTGACAAATTGAACACGTTGCACTGGTAATCCTTCTCGATCGGGATAGGGATGCATGCTGAAAATATTGTTGAAAGATGTTACATGACATATGATATTTAATTTTTATTTTTTATTTTTTACATGTTCTACGTATTTAGATTTTAAGTCCATATATGAACAACTCATTTTTTAAAGAAGTTTTTTTAAACGTGTATATAAAAAATCGGGATCGATATACTCTGTTAAAGTGAAAGTAACTTATGGCCGCGAGGATACGAAGTTTTGGAGTCTTATCCTTGGATTTATTGAAATTCTATATTTCCTTTTTGACGCAAGAAATTGTAACTTTAAAAAAAAGGCATTTAAAGGAAAAACCCGCTAACAAATGGATATGTGAAACCATAACTTCAACAAGATGTACATTACATTCATGAACTTACTGAAGTCAGTGTTGATAAAATACAAAGGACTACCGTTCCATTCATCATGATAGAACAAGGACAAACTGTTTACATTATGTGGACTGTATTTGTACCATCTCACATTTTAAACAAATCGTCATGTCATCTCTTTGGAAAAGTTATAGAAGAAAACAGCTTTGTCCTCATTTCAGACATCTTTAACAATGTAAAAGGATGTGAAAAGTCAATAGGTATATTCAGTCAGTTGGATGAAACTGAGTTAAAAACAGATGAAGAAGGAACACATAAACCAACAAAAGATCTTTTCATTGATCTGCATTGTAATCGTGATGGGAATATCACTTGTAAAGTGACTGAAAACTTTGAGACTCTAAATTGCAACCTTGTGATTTTTGATGCAGAACAATTTTCTGATTCTTACTTTATGAGTTGGGATAGTTTGTCAACAGTTAGTGGAAATGTAGTAAACATTTTATCAAAAGAAATTCAAAGTAGTAGACCTACTGTAAGAAAACCTCTGATCCATCAACTGCAGATGCTGTGTCTGTTTTGCTTTCAAATTGTTGGGTTTTTACTGGATAACAGGTAAATGATAATACATTTTATGGTGTCAGATTCATTAATTCTTTCTTACTGCTTTTGAATTTTAAGTTTTATTTTGTATCTTGTGTGTGCATCTGTGTGTATGTGTAGTTTGCATTAATATTAACACAGTCAATTTGCAGACCCTGAACATAGAGGCAATAAGAATCTTTAGCCATTTCAGGACTCAATTAGTTGTTTTATTGCAAGTTCATGGTTTTATTGCAAGTTCATGAAAGAGATTGAAGTGACATAAAGACCAGAACAGAAGACCAGAGGAGCCGAATTAGGGGTTTTCCTGGCTTGTTTTTGGGTCCGTTTAAAGGATCCATTCCCAAACAAAAAACAGCCATATTTTCCTAATTTTGAATCTTTTTTTCCCAATTATGTATCCTTGAAAAAAAAATTGAGAGTTCAGAAAAAATAAACTATTTATTTGAATTGTTTCCTTACAGGACGTCTGTAAATCATGACATGATCAACATCGATCGTATATCATTGAGCTATAAAAATAAGTGATGCAACACATCTGGTAAATCACCAACTATGTTTAGTGATTATTTTACATTTCAGTTATTTAATCACTTTTGAGCCATTAAAGTTATTTAAATTCTCTAAGAGAAAATAAAAAAAATTGCAGTTATCACAAAAGTTGTCAATGTGCAGTTCTTGTATCATCTAAAAATAGCAAGGGTTAGACTTATTTGCCTAAATGCACAAAATCTGTGATCTGACTTTTTTTTAGTTTCTCATTAAAATAGGCCTATTCTGAGAAATATTTTCATTAATTTTTGTAACTATACATAATAAAATCACTGGAAAACAACTAATTCACAACATATTATTTCCACAATTGTTTTTTTTATTTTGTTTTTTACTCCAGTCATGAATGTAAAGTAAATAAATTAAACATTTGTCAATGTTTTTTCTTGTAATTTATTAATGATATTAAAAATAATATTTGTTTTCTGAAATTTTAGTTATGTATTATCCATATTTCAAAAAATATTATTTCTTCTGAAACTTTTTTCTTCAAATCATGCAGTCAAAAATAGTGATTTCACAGTATTTTTATAATAACTGGAAATTTTCATTACCCAATGTGTGTTGGAATATTATGTGTGTTTATTAAACATTTTTTTTTTTACATCAGTGAGTCATAGAATTGTAGGCATATAAAACAATTTTTTTTAATATCCAATAATTTATCAATAACTGTATATCCAAAAAAAATTACAGTTGTTCATTCTGTCACTTAACACAGACATATTTTTGGCCCCTTCATTTTCATGTTATTTGGGGAAATAAGAAAATTTTGTTCAAATTTGACCAATAGCTCAATGAGTTGCATTATTGTTTACCACAAAAATACTACACGTGTGTTTCTAAACGGCCAATTTTTTAAATCGCTCTCGGAAAAATGTGATGCATTTTTCCAAGCATTTTACACAATACAATATGAACATCATTATCTACTGATTCTGCTACATTTACATACAAATGATTTAAATGATAAAAATGTTTTCTGAAATCCATTGTACATTTTTGTAGATCAGCTTTCTGTGCCCAGTGAAAAGTCAATTTCATGTGACTATTCCTTGGTCCAAAAACAATCAACTCTGAGGTGTGCTCACGTAATGTCAATGTTTACAATGTATACAACTTCGAAATATATGCTGCTCACGTTCTATGATCAATGTGCAGGAGAATTTAAAATGCAACTTAAGCTTTTGTTTTTTTGTTGTTTATAAAATACAGCTTTTAATTTCTAGTAACAAATGACTGGGCAACAACTAATTTAACTTGTTACATGGCAAATTAACGAATATCGAGTTTAAAAAAACTCGAGTCTTATTTACTTGTGAAGGCTTTGTGAGTGGTATTTCAAAGTACTATTTAGCAAGGAAAACTGACTTTGTTTGTTAATGTGAGCATGGGGATTCTTATGTGGAAGCCTAATCTTAGGATAGTGTAACACATTTCAAAAAATTGTTAGCTAACTTTCCTGCAGTCATTTGAAATTGCGTCCTAAATTTCCCTGACCCACGTGTTTGTAGTAAAAATAAACCTGTAGTAGACACTTATGCTTTTCAGCTCATTCACTGGATTGGACCATTGTTTGTTGTGAGCACCTCTGTGCGCAATCGCAACAATATCCATATAAGGTAGTTTCCTCGACCTGTTCAAAAACGGCCGCATTGATCAATTTTATTGACATATTGAAAAGGGAAATAACTCAATTTTTATTTTTCCATAAAAAGAAATATATAGGAAAAAACTTTAAAAACTTTTTGTCTAGAAAAACAATATATTTCTTCTAAATTTACAATATCTTATGAATTAACTTTTAAGTAAATGTTTAGAATAACATTATTTAAAGTTAAAAACATATTATAACTAACTTCAGAGAACAAAAATTAAGAATTAGTAGACATTATCTTAATGAACAAATGGCTTTTTAAAAAAAAAAAGGTGTAAAACCTGCTTCAAAAAAAAAAAAAAAAAAAAAAAAAGCCTGCCTGCCGCATTGAATTTTGAATTTTTTGGCCTATATTAACAGAGTGTTTAATTTTTTTTGGCCTAAAATAATCAAATTTAATTGTTGGTAGATTATTTATTTGGTCATGCAATTATTAATGTATTTGTATGTTGTGTTTTGAACTGCCAAAAATAGTAAAAATTTAGAAATGTGACTTATGAAAAACAAAAAATAGTTTACCAGTATAAATTGTGCATTATTAAACCCTGTTTTACTTTCCTGCAAAATGCTTTTTTACATGTAGATATCCAGCCCTGTATTAATAATTATACAAACAAAAAATTGATGCATGGATTGTATATATTTTTTGATTGATTTTGATTTGAAAAGACTAAATGATAAAGCTTTGAAATATAAAGAAATTGTGCCATTTTACGTTTAGATATCAGACTTTGTTTTGTTCCTATATAATTCAATACAAAATTTTGCACAAATTTTTCACCTTATGACAAAGTCTTATAAAATTTTCCAACTGTACTTGGTAAACATCAATTGTTTAGGTTACCAATTTAAATGTAAATCTATAAGAAATATTGCTGATTTCTGAAAAAAAGTTTTTTTGTGTTATTTATCCTTAAGTAATTACATAAAAGAGCCAGTGTACACTTAATTGTATTTTATGTTCTGTCTGATAAAGACAATTTTTTTAAAAATGGACTTTGCCATTTATATCATATGGGAGGGAGATATCATTTTGTGAGCTCAGTGCTATGGATATGACACTTCCATATTTATTTTCCTCGTAAGCAAGTCACATTTAATACAGCATAATTTATATTCTAGAATTCATCCTGCGATAGACTTGTGAAATGTTTTCCTGCAAAACTGCATCTCTTTTCCATTGCACAATATTTCCTGAATATAAATATAAGCCTATTTACTGTTTTAATGCATTTTTTTCGCTTTATTATTGAAATTAAACAAAATTAAAATTATAGGTATAAAAATGTAATTACATTTGATACATGGTTATTTAACCGATTTTGCAAATGATAGGTAGGTTGACGATTTAATTTTGTGGATGTGAAATTGTTGAGTATGTTATGTATGTAACATTTTACACAAAGGGTTAATAAAAATTTATTAAAGAAAAAGTAATAGACATACGCTCTTAAAAAAAATTAAAACAATGAAAATTTGTGATTTCACAGTATTTTTATAATGTTTTTTGTAGCCAATCTGTGTTGGAGGCAGTTGCTGGACTGTGTGTTGGGGATTACATTTACTTATTTCTTTATCAACTACAATATGACAGATTATGTGGCAGCACTTATCATCACTTGGGCTTATGTAAGACATTATAGAGAACAAAATCAGATAATTCAACATGGGAAAGATGCACCTGTAAATTATAAAATAATCAATTGATAAAATTGTTGGTACATTATTTATTTGGTCATGCATTAAATGTATTTTTATGCTATGTTCTAAAGAAGAATTTCAGTTAAAAAATATAGAAATGTGACTTATGAAAAATGAAAATTAGTTTACCAGTAAGACAGAATGCATGAAACATTAAGCCCTTCTTCCTTTCCTACAGATAGTCCTGTATTAAGTAATTACATCCATACAGAGAAAGTTCCTCATTGGTTGAATTTTTTTATTGCTCTATGTTGACACAACTGTGCTAAGATTGAACCCCCTTTCCATGCTCAGAACATTTAGTTGTATAAAAATAATCAAAATCTATTTTCAGCATTAAATAAAATAGGGTTTCTACCAAAGTATGACAAAGTTTTTTCTCAAAACAGGAAGTAGCAGAAAATCTTCATTCTCTGGTAGAATGGTTGATGGGGGCCCCAGCGGGTCTAAAATTAAACAAACAGCTGACAGAGTTTTTAGGTCATTTCTTCCTCTACCATATTTACCTGTGGAAAGGTGAGTTTCCTTAGTACAAATTTCTTTTCTACAAATATTTCTTGCAGGCATAATTCCTAATTATTTCTCTGAAAGCATATATTAAACCAAAAGGCATACTTTTTTTGGGGGGGTGGGGGGGGGGCAAAGAATGGTAGGGAGGAGGGGGGTGGGTGAGGGGATAAGAAACCATTTGTGAATGATTTATTTGTGTTGTCCCCCTAGGTTACCTTGGAATTCTACAGACAGTCCTCAGTAGCATGCTCTGGTACTCCTCACTTTTGGGACTGCTGGGGATAACTGCCCAGCTGTGCTTCCTTCGAGATGTGATATCCATGATGTCTTTACATATATACTGCTTTTATGTTTATGCAGCAAGGTGATTTTTTAGCATTAAAATTAATTTTGTATCAGTAAAAGAATATATTTTTAAATATCAATAGAATTGTTTGTTTGAAAAGAAATTGTGAAATTTTTAAGGGGGAATATGATATCACTTTTCATCTGATTTTCCTCCCAACCCCCAGAGTTAACATGAACACAGTATTTATTCTTAAGGTTCATTGAAACTCACTGATAAGAGAGATAACTCTTAATGACATAAATATCTATTATCCCTTTATAGATTTGCCAAGTTGAAGTGTCTTTTTTTGTCCAATTTTGCCCCGCAAGCTATGCTTTAATTATTTTATTTTACTTATAAAATACATTTCTTTTGAAAAATCCTAAAGGTTCAAGCAACATTTTATATGAGTTAGCAGAGGAAATGTGAAATTTTTAAGGGGGAATATGATATCACTTTTCATCTGATTTTCCTCCCAACCCCCAGAGTTAACATGAACACAGTATTTATTCTTAAGGTTCATTGAAACTCACTGATAAGAGAGATAACTCTTAATGACATAAATATCTATTATCCCTTTATAGATTTGCCAAGTTGAAGTGTCTTTTTTTGTCCAAGTTTGCCCCGCAAGCTATGCTTTAATTATTTTATTTTACTTATAAAATACATTTCTTTTGAAAAATCCTAAAGGTTCAAGCAACATTTTATATGAGTGAGCAGAGGGTTTATGAACCTTAAACGTCTCTTTTTTTGTTTGGAAATGACATGTACAATATATATACATGTACGTATCCTTAAATTTTTCAGGCTGTATCGATTCCAAGTGTATGCTTTGTCTGCCTTTTGGCGTTTATTTCGAGGGAAGAAATGGAATGTGTTGCGTCAGCGTTTGGATTCCGTCCGCTATGACGTAGACCAGCTTTTTCTTGGAACCCTTCTTTTCACTATTCTTCTCTTCACTCTTCCAACATGTGCTCTGTATTATGTTGTTTTCACTATGGTATGTTTACAGATCTCTGATTTTAAGAGAAGCCTTAACAACCCCCCCCCCCCCCCCGAAAAAAAAAATAATAATAAAACCTATCAAATTAGAGTTGCAGTTCTTATACATGTATAATGTAGTTTGTTATCATGAATATAAAATTATAGCACACAAACACCATCAATTTTTTAAAGATTTTAGTATGTCTTTCTTTTTTTTTCATTTAACATAAACAGATTTGTTAGTTATAATAAAAAAAAGTGCAAGCATGTCCTCAATTTTTTTAAAGCATAAACTAAGACTCTTAACATGTAAAATGTTACTTTGTTCAAAATACTAAATTGCAATTTTTCTGGCAAAGCAAACTTGAGAAAAAGATGAAAATTAGGGTTCCATGACCCTCTGATAAGAGAGGTAACTCTCGATGAGATTAAATACTAATTTTGCAATTAAAACATATCAAGTTTCAGGGCAGTTTCTTTGAAATTTTGTGATGCATATATTATTATATATTTCAGAAATGAAAGATTCCTTTCTTGGTGAATCATTAATTAGTAAAAAAAAATGTTTTTCCAAATATAAATTCTAAATTACAATTGAAAAATACCCCCAAAATTCAATAATAAAAACAAAAATGCCTCATCCATGCTTTTATGTTTAAAATTAATCTAAAAATTAAAAAAATGCATTCCACAGCCTTGTCATTTATGTATTATATTTTGTTGAAAAGTAACTTTGAAAGTCATAAAATTGCAGTGTTGTCTTGAAATAGCAAAAAGGAAAAAGTTTTTTTTTTATATTACAGCTTCGACTTGTTGTTCTATTAGCCCATGAACTCATTGATAAAGTCATACAATCATTGGATTTACTACCACTATATTCAGTTTGGATGTGGTGTATAAATTCCAGATATATAAAGGGTATGTGTTTTACGCTTTGACAATTTACTTTGAAATTCAAATATTTGTATCTAGTCCTCACCATGGATTTTTTTTTCAGGGGATATCCTTTTCAGTATTATTCCTCACAGTGAGAGGGATGAGTCATCAACATTCTCATTACAAGTAAGTTTATGGTTGTGAAAGTTGAATTCATTAATGTCATTCTCTATCCAGAGTTGTCTGCTGCTACACTATTACGCTATGTGGAAGCGTAGAGGAACGACAACTCTGGATAGAGAATGTGTTTATGCATGCATATGCAAATTTAAAATTCTTGATAGTTTTATTTATTCTTTAAAATTTTAACTTTTTTCCACATTTGCATTATTCATTCCAAAGATATTTTGATAAGGCTTAGAAGAAGGGGGCATTGTGTTTCTTTGGGGAATTTTTTTATCTGGTCTTTTTTTTTTAATTTGTTTTAGTCATAAAAAGAGCACGTAGAATAATTTGTTTTTAGTAATTTCAAATTTTATTTTTATTAGCTATACATACACATAAGAAATATTTTTCTAATGCAAATTCCTAAATTAAATATGGAGATAACAATCAATAATCAAGCTCAAAAGTCCATTGTAATAAGGACCTCTAAAACATCAGAGGTGGGATCAGGTGCCATGAAGGAGTAAGCATCCTTTGCAGATCAGTCACACTCACCTTGTGCTCCTCGACATGGTTGGGCAAATGATTTCTCTTTTCTTTCAAATATTCAAACATTTAATTAATTTTCTTTAAAATCACAAAGATCAATGTTTAAAAATGTTTCTATCATGAATCATATCTTCATACAGATAATACAGATGCCTTTTCGAAAACTGTTGAAGAGAAGTGAAAACCCGTTTCGAAATGCCGCTAGTCAACATTACCATTGGAGCAAATTGATTGGTGATCTCGTGAAAGGACATCTGATTTATCCTTGGGTTGAAGTGTCTCAGTCTTAATAAAGTTTATCTCTAACTTACATAGTTGTCTTTTCCTGGATAAGACGTGGATTCCACAGATATTTATAAATAATTTTCGTTTACGTGTTGAATTGTCAACAGTATATATATGACGTGTAATACGTTTAGTGACGTACTGATTGAAACAACACAGAATGTAGTCAGCTGCGATAAAGATACAAATCAGTCTACAAAGTGGACTGTTAAATACTTTCAAAAAGTTAGATAAAGGTATTGATATTTAATACATTATCTTCGAAGCATAATGTCAAAGCGATGTGAACTGGCATTGTTTTTCCCCCAAAAAAAAGAGGGGGGAGGGGTTAAAAAAAAATAGTGGATTAAAATAAATTGGAAGGACAGGCCAATTAGCAAAAAGTAGGGATGATGACAATCTGAAGATATCCGTATATAAGTAGTAGAAAGAACTGCATAATCGGCGTACGCACTACGCAGTCCGTGTAATTTTTGGTGCAATGTTGCAAACGTTCATTCCCCTATTCATGAAAGCGTATCCCAGTATACTTCCCGTGTTTGAAAAATGTTTTAGACCAGAAGATTTTGGGGTGGGTGGGGGTGTTAATCTTAATTTTGTGTTTATGTTGATCTTGCTGGAATCTTGATGTTATTTGGTCACACAAAAGCACTTGTGGCTTTTGCAGCTACATCTGTCCAAATGTGGACTTCCTGTATATCCTTTCAGTTAAAAGCAGTAACCAATTCATCTTTGGAATGTGATAGATGTGCAATAATGTTTAATAGTTTTCATTTTTATCCTGGGGGTCAAATAGGAAATGAAAAAGGGTTTTTTCCTTCGACAAAGCCTTGTTCCCAAATTTTCTCTTATTTTGCGCAGTACTTACCATCTTTTGCAAGGTGATGAATAGTGGTGTCGACGAACGGCATTCTTTTTACAACAACCTGACTCCCCGAACTCCTCTGGCATTATACGCATTAGCCATTTCATTTTTGAAAGGTCATTCAGTGAACGTATGAGCCGATTGCAGAAAGTTGATCATTCAGTGTAACCTAGATTTTTTTTTTTCATTTTACAAAAATCAAGATTACCCTAACTTCTCGTACATTTTAAATTGTTAAGATGTCAGATTGGAGCGCACTGTCTTAAATGTGCAATTTAAGTTTTGGGATTTTTTTTTCTTTTAATTTAATTTTTCACATTGAAATAGAAAAATATCTAAATTACAATAAAACATATTGAAAGGTGGAGGCATTTCATGCAAATTCTGTACAATTATACGTTAAAAAATTTTGTAGATTTCGTCTGGTACCCCACGGACACTTGTTTCGAAAAAAAAATTAACCCAGTATAAATAGTAACACTTATTATGCTACATATTAATTACTGATTATTACAGTTCTACTATGGCTTAAAATTTATTCCCGAAACAAGTAACTGTGTTCCATACCCCCTTATTAACGCCTGTCCGAGAGGAGTAACAATTGTACAGTAAAGACGTTTTACGCATGTTTGGAGAAAAGGCGCACCCAGTGAAGTGAAACTGCGCAATACACTGCCATGTACCGCCTTTGAAATGTGTTTTGTCAGGTTTGAGAAGCATACTCATGATACTGTAACCGTCTTGGGGGAAAATTGTCGATAACTATAAGGAATATCATCACCAACTAAAGGTTCATTGATACTCTGATAAGAGAGATAACTCTTAACGACATAAATTTCTATTTTGTCAAGTTGAAATATCTTTTTAGCTCACCTGAGCCGAAGGCTCAAGGAATCACATTTTGTCCGTAAACTTTTCACATTTTCGACTTCTTCTCAAGAACCACTGGGTCAATTTTGAGGTTCCTTGGGTGAAGGGGAATTTAAATTGTTAAAATGAAGGGACATATCCCCTCGAAGGGGAGATTATCAGAGAGATTAAAAAATCTTCTTCTCAACAACTGGGCCATAAATTTCTATCTTATGTGGAAGCATCTTTGGGTAGATTTGTTCAAATTGAAATGTCTTTTTATATAGAAATATATAGGAAAAATCTTTGAAAATCTTCTCCTCAAGAACCACTGGGCCAGAAAAGCTGAAACTTATGTGGAAGCATCTGGTATAGTGTAGATTGTATTTCACTTAATCAAAGTTTTAGATAGAAATATATAGGAAAAATCTAAATTCTTCTTCTCAAGAACCACTGGAAAATCATAAAAGTTAGATTCTAAATTGTTCAAAGCACACATTTTATATAGAAATATATAGGAAAAATCTTTGAAAATCTTCTCAAGAACCACTGTGCCAGAAAAGCTAAAACTTATGTGGAAGCATCCTGGTATAATGTAGATTCTAAATTGTTCAAATAATGACCCCCGGGGGAAGGGCGGGGCCACAATGGGGAATCAAAGTTTTAGATGAAATATATAGGAAAAATCTTTGAAAATATGGGCCATTGAAACTTTAAGCATCCTGGTATAGTGTAGATTCTAAATTGTACAAATCATGACCCCCGGGGGAAGGGCGGGGCCACAATGGGGAATCAAAGTTTTAGATAGAAATATATAGTCTTTGAAAATCTTCTTCTCAAGAACCACTGGGCCAGAAAAGCTGAAACTTTGTGAAAGTATCTTGGCATAGTGTAAATTCTAAATTGTTGAAATCATGAAGATTTTTTATAATATATAGGAAAAATCTTTGAAAATCTTCTTCTCAAGAACCACTGGGCCAGAAAAAGTGAAGCTTATGTGGAAGCATTCTGGGGTAGTGTAAATTCTAAATTGTAGGAATCATGACCCCCAGGGGAAGGGCGGGGCCATTATGAATCAAAGTTTTAAGAAATATAGCTTTGAAAATCTTCTTCTCACCACTGGGCCAAAATAGCTTGTGCCCATGGAAGGATCATGGGGTAGTGTAGATTTCAAAATGTCTAAATTATGATCAGTGGGGTAGGGATGGGATGCATTATGTATAACAAGGGGGAAATCTGGTAAAGAACAGAATGGTCAACGCTTCTCAGGTGAGCGATGTGGCCCATGGGCCTCTTGTTTGTTTAAATTTTGTCCCGCAAGATATGGTCTAATTGTTTGTATTTCACTTATAAAATAAATTTTTGGAAAATCATAAAAGTTAAAGCAACATTTTATATGAGTGAGCAGAGTACTAGTATTTATGAACCTTAAAGCAATATGAGCTGCATTTTTGAGAATTTTATTTTGCTGGAAAATGTGTTATTATGATTAATATGTATGTAATCTAAACCTTTATGATGAAAAAGAGCAAAATAAAGTTTAAAAATGTTTCAGAAGAAATATTCTGCACAACCAAATATACAGTAACATAAAAGAAATCATTATTGTATACAGGACGACAATAATTCAATTTTGCTTCTATCAAAGCTTATAAAAAGTTCTTCCATAGCAACTATGAACAACAGAAGTTTACAAACGTTCTATTTCCTGTCATTGAAATAGTTTATTACAAATTTGAAATATTTTTTTCCGATGTCAAACATGCAGCTCATATTGCTTTAAAGATGTCGTATATTGAATTTACACTATGTAAAGAAGGTCACAAGTTTCTATAAGTTTCAATTTTTTTGTCCGAGTGGTTCTTGAGACGATTTTAAAATATGCCACCAAACAGAAAGATGGACAGGCGAACTACAGACAAAATGTGATCAAGAAAGCTCACATGAACTTTCAGCTCGGGTTAGCTAAAACTGGGAAAAGACTTCATTTCTTGCAAAACGGATCATTCCGTGGAACTGTACGGTCAAATTGTGCCTAAATATGTTTAAAAAGGGAAATAGGTCTATATCTGTACAGTTTTAAAAATATATAGAAAGAAAATATCACTTGCTTTATTTTTCACCATCATAAGAAAAGTCAGGAAAGACATAACTGTTTTCGTTGTTTTTCCTTTCATTATAATTATTTCATGCGATTCCTCGGAAACTTTGACTTAATTACATATGAATTTCATTTTTTTTTTTTTCAGAAATAATGCCCCCTTAATATCATTAATTTTTCTCCATTTTTTTCTGGAAAATAAAAACTCTTCCGGTTGCTTTTTTCACTCCTATTTTATAATTTTTAAATTATTTTGCCCATGCATTTTCTTTTAAACACTTTCATTATGATTTTTTAAAAATATTTTTCTTTTTTGTATATTAAAAATCTTTAAATTTAATCACCGCCACTATCAAACACTCATACATTACACTTTTTAAATAATCAAATATAAATACAGTGTATGTATAACTTTTTGAAAAATTTAATAATAAATTGTGTAATTTATTAGCTAAAGCCCTATGGGTCACAAGCTCACCTGAGTAACTAATGTATGAGGCGCCATTTCTATATTTTTGAGCTATTTTTTTTATATCAAAAAAATTAATTCTTGATATCAATGATTAGAATTCTTGATATCAATAATTAAAAATCATTTTCTGATATAAGAAAATTGAATTCTTGATATCAAATATCATTTTCTGATATAAGAGAAATCGATTTTTTGATATCAGAAAATGACTTTCTGATATCAAAAAATGCGTTTTAATTTTTGATGTCATAAAATTGATTTACTGATATCAGAAAATATGAATGAAATAGAATTTATTTTAAGGAATGCTCCCTTATTGTCAGATTACGCTTGTGTTATCACTTCATGGTTGTTTCAGTCTAGCCTAGCCTGTTTGAGCTTTTTGTATATTGTATAGATAAATGCAGAAATATGAATAAATATACAGAAATTCATAATATTAATGCATTTACAATGCTGATAAGTTACAAAAGTATCGATGTTCCGAATGTCTTGTAGCCTCCCTTTAGTTGATAATGTGATGGGAAAAGATTCCTGAGAGAATTCAATAAATAATTTAGTAACTATTTTATACTTCATATATTCATTCTTTATTAATATCATTTAACCAAAACTTGTAACTCTCATTTTGTAACATATGTATACAAGTTAGCATTTCCACAATTTCATTAAGTGTAGAGAACAGTACAAAATCCAAACACGGATGACCTACTTCTGTGAAAACAATCTTGGCCGGGAGAATTTATTATCTGCATGAGCCTACAGACTATATATTGTTGAATTTCTGATAACAAAAAAAAAAAATGATTTTGTGATATAAAAAAAAATCCACCTGAATTTCTGATATCACAAAATGATTTTTTTTATATCAGAAATAAGAGCATTTTTGATATCACAAAATGATTTTTCTGATATCAGAAATTCGAATTTTTGAGTATTTGATATTTGATATAAGATTTGATATAAGATTTGATATTAAGAAAAAATCTCGTTGATTTTTCGATATTAAAAGAAATTATTTTCTGATATCAGAAAATACCTTTAGTTAATATATATTAAAACGGCGCCTCATACTAATGGCTCTTTCACTTCTTTCTCTTCTTCGGTATATTCTTTTTCCTGTTCATTCCTCAATGGCATTAATTGTGGCCTACACCCCAAGGTCATATGAAAAAAACCTGAATCTACACTAACCGTGACATCGCCGGAGCCCACGAATTTTCTCTCCGTTACACTGTGGGTTCCTACGATGTAGTCGTGAATATGCTTCCATATTGATGAAAAATCTTTTTTGATCTTATACTCCATATTTCGTACCATAGATCGGCAGATGTTGAGCTGAGAATGTGGGTATAATGTCCGGGTATATCATATCATTAAATGAAGTATACTTTTAAAAACTTATTCGGGAAATATATGGAGATATAACGAATCGTATGAAAGCTCATAAGTCCATAAAACAATACAAAATAGCAGCAAACACAGACCTCCAAAACATCAGAGGTGGGATATCAGGTGCCATGGACGAGTGAGCATCCCCTGATGACTGGTCACAGTTCTTACCCGCCGTGCGTGTACTCGTCATGATCGGGAAATAACGGGAAAATCCGTCGGGCGTCAATCAGTGTGTAAATAATGGCCTAACACTAAGTAGGAAAAGTATCATTCAGCTTTTGATTCGATGATAAATTGTATTTGGCACAACATGTACAATATGACCGATAATATTACACATTCGAAACCATACTTCATTACGTTGACGAAAACTAGATCATATACACTACACATGTATTTTGGATCTGATGCCAAACCTTGATATTTGCTTCATCCTTGATGATTTTTCTTTTTATTTAAAAAGAAGATATTTTCCCGTCATCATTTGTATTTTTAATACACGCCTCTCCATCACCTTTTGAATAAGCAATATTGCTTGTACCTATAGCTCTGACCAAGATTTGCGTAAAATGTATCAAGCAGACTTTAAATATGCACGTGTGTACACATGTCAGACACTAATCGAGGTAAAATGTAATTCAAGGGCTGAAACTTATCAGATTTTGTGTTAAAATTCGAGATAAAAGAAGCTAGGATGATCGAGTGTTCGTGTGGAATTTAATGTGTGTGTGAATGCGAGGGTGTGTGTACACGTGTGAAGGTGTATGTGCATGGTATGAGTGAGAAAGTACTTTTTCAACATGATTGACTCATGGTCGATTCCACCATCAATTAAGCGAGGCCAAAATGGGGGTATGATGGGTTGTAGAATATCAAAATTTATCGTCATATGTGTCTTATTTTTAGTAAACTTTTGTATTTTCCACTATTTTAGGAAGGTAAATATGATATAGTTGAGCAGCTAAATATTGCCTATATATAATAATAAATAAGTATAAGCCTGACTGCGTTGTACACAGTTATCTTATTCAGGTCACGTACATGACTCATATGCCACACTTCTTAATTGTATGTACATTAATTATACATATCAAAACATATTTTGCATACTTAATTCAAAATGTTAATTATTATGCTTCATTAAATTATACATGTTGACCTCTAAAACTAAGCTTTTTATACTTTCTTTATAAAATATCATTAAACGATACCCTTTATGGCCCCCAGATAGTTTTGCACACGTTCCTATAAAATTTCCATTTCGTTCTCTTCTGGGGAAACGCTCAATAGCTAATGTAAACAAGATTAAAAAATCACAGTTTGAACTCGTCCCTTTTAAAGAGCATAAACGTGTGTTACACATATTTTAAATGTACATTTACACATGTTTCTATGTGTAGTGTATAAACACAGTGTTGCACGAGCAAACTGAAACTGTGCGTTAACAACCTTGTTTTCTCAATATTTTTTTTTATGATTGTTAAACCATTCAAGCGCGGAGGTTGCAAACTTACAATTACGTTTAACAAAAGACAGGTTACATTCGTCTTCATTGCAACAATATCTTCCCAGAATTTTCAAAGACCATGTGCAGGGTCTCTCTACACCTACATTCGCTGACATGGTTCACGCATCCCTTTACGTAGTACTTCGATTTGTGTGTGTGTGCGAGAAAGAGAGAGGTTGATGGTGTGTGAGAGTGTACAATGTGTCCAACCCGTTCGCGGCTTTTAATGCTACGTCTATTACACAGATGTAACGTTTCGTGTATGAATTTTTCCCCTTCCGATCATTTTTGGAGAAGTTGGGTCTTCTAGTGGGGTCTGTTGGGTCTTCTAGGGGGAATAACTCATATCATTTTAGGGAATGACACAAAATGTCAATAAACTGACATACTAATCTATGTACCTTATTTCGATCAGAAATGCAGTCTAGATAGTGATAAGCATTTGAAAACTTGATAAAATATGATTTGTGTTTGTAAACGGGATAATGTATATCATAAGGCGAGGGGATAAGGCCTGTAGTGTCTCAATTTCCATTGGCTAAAGTGATCATTTGCATATTATTCTACACGCATGCGTCGAACAGTCAGGAGGCCATTTTGGATTCTGTCGGTCGACGACAACCACGAAAATCCTGAAAAACGAAAATGCAAGAGATTGAAAATTGACTATATTACAGTAAGTAAACATTGATGATATTAACAACGCAACTGACAGAAACTTGTTTTACAGAAGTTTTGATGCATTCGTGTTATGACACATCCCCCAGTTGTGTATCATTTGTAGATGATTCTAAAATTTGTACTGTTTTCGGCTTATCTCACCTGTATTTGTTGAAATTCTTCATCCTCAAGCGTTGTCAATCCTGCATAATTGTTTTAATACATGGTCAATCCCCTTATGAAGCAAAGAAATCGGTTAATAAAACACATTCAACGTGTTGCTTTGTTGTCGGCCATTCTGTGATGTTCTGAGTCGATCCCTGTCGTTAAATGTCACGTGATGCACTCAGAAGTTGCGAGGTGCGTTAGGGGATTTTTTAAATATTTGAAAACAATTTTGTTCTGCATTATTTATCTAATTTGGCATAATGAATCATATAATCTGTGACTGATTTATTGATGTTGTGTTTAAATTTATGACTCTTTTGGTCATTCATTACATTTACTTTATTTCACTATAGAATTATAGACTACAATCATATAACTTGCGTTAGTCTATTTGATATTTGTGATATTTGTAATGTGTACTTGAATTTTTGATTTTTTTTTTAGATAAATAATTTAAGATGTATGCAAAGTTATCTCAAAACAATTTGTAAATGTTTTTAGTCGAATCGGGGAAAAAACCTCGGCTATAGATCTTGATCGATCATTATATATATAAGAAATGGAAATATATGACGATAAAAAAATGGTTGTAAAATAAAACTTGTTTTGTGCTTCAGTTCACCATTTAAATAAATAAACGATGTTTTATTTGCCGTCTTATTTTAAATTTAGTTTGCTTGGGAGAGGAATTCATGTGTCAATGATACGTCACTGACAAAACTGCATCGACTGTATTATGAAGGAAATCAAAATGATGAATAGATGTTAAAAAGCGTTTATCAATAGCTGTGATCGAATGTGGTATTTCTCATTTCTTTCCAGAATCGATGTATTTTCTAATTTAATTTGTGAAAACAGATATCCCATTTGTGACCTTATCACGTGATGTCGCGCTTGCTCTTATAAATTTTTGTGCATTGCGAGTAAAGTACATTGATCTATTATACCATGATATACGTAATAATATTCATTAAAATTGAAGCATCTGCAACATAAAGAAAGTCAATTTCGGGTGCACGAGATGTTATGTATAGAATAAAAATCAGGCAGCGGAAAAATAAGTATTTAATTGTTTTCTTTAAATCGAGAAGTGATTGTGAATGAATATTATACATTGACACAAAATAAAAAAAAAAACATATTCTGGATAGAAATATTTTAAGTGGCGTTTTATTCAGAATTAAATGTGAAATATTCCTAAAAAAGGGATTTTTATGCATTTTTTTTTTATATTACTGCTATAATACACACTAGTACTATATTTAATTTAAAGTTTATTAATTTTAATTAGAGTTCCATTATAAAAATAATTATTATGAAAACTCTCAATATTGGCAGGTTTCAAATTGTGGCGTATGATAAACTGCGAGCGACAAATTCGTACATTTTTGAGTTTTGAGATTTTCCCTGAGCAAAACTGGTAGTAACTAGTTTGATGACGACATTCTTTTCGGGAAGCAGACAATCGCGAGGCACAAACTGTAATGGTTTATCGATTTTAAAGGTGGTGCAAGAAAAAAATATGGATGAAATATATCATGAAGAACAAAAGTTATCCAAAATAAAAGTAAAATATCTTTAAAACACGAATCAAAGAATGTATATAGCCTATAACGCGAAGTACATATGAAACACGTGTCGAAGAAAGGCGGGAAAAGGAAATACGACGGACGGGTCATGCCGCCATTACCATAATGTTCACTGCAGTGAAAGTTTTTTTCTGTAATCACCTTTGTAAGGATGAGGTAAAAATACACGCAATCTTGTAAAAATGCATAGTCTACAGGCACCCATGAGGCTACGTATATTACAAGATTTGAAAAATAATATCACTTGTCTTGAGCTCTGTTCCTGCTCTGAATCTGATGCTAACTTGCTAAATTCGATGAATTTATTTGTCGTAAGAAGACTGATCAGTTTGGTTTAAATTAAGTTGATTTTGTCATAATATCCTTGAACTGCTGGCCTGGGTATTTTTTGTATTTTTTTGTTTAAAAACTAAACCGTAAATTTAATAGCAAAAAAAAAAAAAAAAATTCTGCATCGTAAAACCAGAGAAACGGCATTGATTACATAAGGAGAGTGATTTGTGTGAAAGGGGAAGTGGGAGTAAGTGATGTGAAGAAGGAAAAAGGAGGGAAATTGACAGCAAAAGAGGAATGAAGAAGGATAACCCCCCCCCCCCCCACCACCACCACAAATAATTAGACTCCTGTCTTTAAAAACAATTTTTCTTCTGTAGACAAATTTTCAAATTGCTACTTCCAATGGAGTATCCAGCGTTCTTCAAAAGGGGGGCACCTGGGGGTCTAGATTTTAGGGGAGTTTGGTACAATTTTTTTTATTTACATGATATATTCAACTTTTCAATATAAAAAAATGTAATATTCCTCAACAGAAAAATGATATATTATTATTAATATTTGGTCACAAAAGGGGAATTTGGTCCATCTCTAAATTTGATGTTAATTGAGATGGAATTATATCATTGAGCATTTGATATGACTTGAACTAGAAAAAGTATTTTTTTGAAATTGTAGATTTATATGTCATTATATACCAAAAGAAAAATTGACAAGTAAGAAAAGTCTGGGAACAAAAAAATATAGCTTAAGGAAATCATGGGTTATGGGCAGTGAAGGGGTCAAGCCCCTGGACCTGCCCCCCCCCCCCACACACACACACACACCCACCCCCCCCCCCACCCCAATGATTTTCATAGTTTCAAAATTTGTACAGTAAATTAAGGCAAAGATTCACCTTGGATTTCCCATAGAAAAGACAGATCCCTTGTATAGGAAAGTTTTTTTTTCTGTATACATATTTAATGATAAGCTACTTATATATAATACATATAAATATATATAATATAGGGTCTTTTCTTCTATGAATATATTCATTTCAATAGGTCTTTACATATTTATAAAACAGGAAAAATATGACTAGTTAATAATGATCATTCAGGAATGCCATGCTGATGGAAAAGAGAAATAACTCTTACTGGTTAAAAATGTTGTACATGCTTAAAGTTCTTAACTTTCTTGATTTTGATAATTTTTAGCTAAATACCTTTAAAGTTAAAATAGTAGTGGTAGGAAATTACTGATTCAGTTAAAATTACCTTTCATGGCTTCAATGGTTTGCAACATTTTCTGGGTCAAAAAGTGACATGGGATGTATATTTCATATAAATTATAAAATATTTGCATATTTTTCGCATTATTTAAAAAAAATTATATTTCAATAAAAATGCATTTGATTAGCTTTTTTTGAAAACCATTTTTTAAATACCATTTAATTTTTCTTTGTTGTAAAATTTAATATGTTATTACTCAACTTTTTCCCGACTGTTTTCAATTTAATATTTTTTAGCATATTAGAAACTTGATAGTTTGGAAAACAAAAAATTAATCAAAATCTTTACTTGATTTTGTATTTTTGATAAGAAAATGATAATGAAATTTTTGGGATTAAGTTTTAAATTATATGATTTTCTAGACTTGAAATGGTTTCTTAATTAAAAGTTAATTCTCAATAGCAAGGTCCATTATTTTCAAAGGCAAATTTCATTGTTTTATTGAATCAATGCATTTCAGGCCAATGTCTTCCAAATTTTTTTTTTTTAACAGAAGGGGGGAGGCATATAATAATATATACGAACAAAAATTTTTCATGTTTTATCACTTTACACCAAATAAAAAAATAACCTTGCTTCTAAATTATTTTTTTACTATGTTTAAACTTTTGTGTCAAATTAAGAAAAAACAATTTTTTGTTGCAGTAGCTTATTGAGGAAGTATAGAAGAAGAAGGAGGTGGAGGAGGATGATGAATAGCAGCTCCTCTTCTTCTGAAGGTTGTGATACTCCATTCATGAACATGAATTCCATCAACGGACAATGTGCAATAGAAAAAACACAAATGAACGGGCAAAATAATGTCCACAACGATCAAAATGTGATAAAAGAATCTCTCCCAACACGGAAGGAGGATTACTCCAGTGACATGGGCATTTTTAACAGGAAAAACGGACCTCCTTTTGACGGAACTCCTATCAACTTGCTGGACGATAGGTCTTTTGTGATTAACGATAAAATGAGGAGTTCGTTCAGGGACATCATGAACAAAATGTCTGAAAATACTCCAACGCTTGGAAATCTACTTGCTAAAACAAAATACACAGGCTTGAGTAGCAAGGACACAAAAAGTAGTATTATCTTAAACCCACCACCTCCTACTACAACCTCAGCCCCTTCTGTGTCAGGGGGGCAGAAAACTTCTGCTGGGAATTTATTTGACAAAATGCAAGAAATGCAAAATTCTACTACGGCCATTGAAAAAACAACAGAGTGCAATAAAGGTAAGAATTTTATAAAATATCCCTGTATAACAAAAGAAGAGAAGGCTATAATTCCAATTCAGTTAGGCTGTGTATGGGTTTCTATAGATTTTATCAGCCATTATTAGGTCAGAGTTGAAACATAATGCATAATGTTTTATGTGATCTGTGGGTCTGATTATGAAATATGGCACTGTTAGCAGATCAATTTGTTTTGCATTTGAATGAGAGTAGTCTAGAGACCATATCGATTTGCTAAACCAACCATGGTTTATCATACTATGCAAATAACTTGGTAAGGCATCCTATAAACCAAGTATTATATATGTGACATTATCTATTCACAAATAATTGTCAGCCAAAAAACAAATCTACAGTACTTGGCCATAAGTGAGTCATAATTTTATTTTTCCACTATATATTTCATTAGGAAACACATTTTTCTAAAATATGCTTGCAGTGTCATTTATTGTTTCTTTTTAATGTCTAAAACACCATAAAATGCAGAATTTGTTGTAGTTTCTTCACATTATTTCAAAATAGTTTTATCTTTATGCACTACCGTGAAATATATCAAGTGCAAAACAAAAATTTTAAGACTTCAATTTGTTAGGAAATCATAGTAATTTGAGGTTAGAAAATTTTGTCATGACAATATATGATTTATTCTCAATATTTCAAGTATCATTTTGTTTATCATTTAAAAAGAAAATTTGAATAATTCTGATGTTATATGAAAAAATCATGAAAATTGAGCTAAAATTGACTTCACAACAAGTTTTTATGAAAATAGGTTTTTCAATGAAATATATAGTGTAAAAATAAAATTATGACTCACTTATGGCCAGGTACTGTAGTTCTACAGCAAAAAATATTTTTGATCAATTTTCCAGACGTTTCAGTGTTTTCTTGAACCAAAATAATAGCCGAAAAGAGGCAGTATGCTGCAGCAGCATCTTGGAAATGATAATCAAATTTCCTAATATTCACAAAATTGTCCAATTTTTTTTACACGTCTTAATGCAATGAAAATTCTTCCAAAAATGAATGAAAATTTTGCTTTTCGATAAGGCCATTATAAAAATATTCCTAGATTCTCAACCCCACCCGCCCCGATTTTATACCTCCGTCTCAATTTTTTTAATTTCTATTTTTCTTCGTCTTAATTCTGATGGGGATCGGTATTCATTTACCATTCTACTTTCGTTTTAAATCCTGCGAAAGTTTGGGCTGGGACGATATATCGAGATATCGATATATTGTGATATCTGTAAGGACGATACGCATATTGATACATATAAAGAAATATCGAAATATCGCCCATGAAAATCTGACTGCTATTTTTCTTTGTTTATTTAACATTTTGGTTTTAATACATAAAATAAATAAGAATTAACACCATTTTAGTAAAATATTTTTGTTTTACAACATATGAACAACTATTTTAAATAAACTCTTCTTATTTGCAAAAAAATAATTTGTTTATTTCAATGCAAAAAAAGATTTTATAAGCAATTAAACATATCGTGATTCATATCGTATCGTGGCTCAAATATCGTGATACATATTGATATATAAAAAGTTGTATCGTCCCAGCCCTAGCGAAAGTCGACATGATTTTGACAGCTGAAAAGATGGTTATTGCTGTAATACATGTGTATACATTGACTTTTATTCTGGTAATGTAGATATAATTACATGTACAACGATTGACCAAGTCAATAAAAAATCTGCAAAATTGAAAAAATAAAAAATATAAAATAAAAGCCACCCAACCCCCTCTATGGCACGCCAAATTCACAAAAATGAGATAATCATAGTTTCACAATCGATAAACTAGGTTTATCAGTTGTAAACTATAGTTTACAAACCGTAAACTATAGTTAACAACGTTAATCTATATTTTACATTTGTAAATCATATTTAACGCGATAATCTATGTTTCACAACCATAAACTATACTTAACACCGAAAACGATCATTTGCGAAAAACATAGCATTATTATATACTTTTTCACGATTTGTAAACTTAGTTTACAAACCGTTGGAAATATAGATATGAACGATCTGATAAATATAGTTTCACGATTTGTGAAATTCCCATGGTGCACAACTCTTTATATTTACGATTTAAACTTAGTTTACAAACGTGAATCATATGTTTATCAATAAAATCTATTGTTAACGCTTATTACATAGATAATATATAAAAATAAATTATAAGATTGATTTAATAGTTTATTACAACAATCCTTACATGGAAAACATACTTCAAAAACCTTAACTACTGTATATACTTCCCCTATAAGTTAAGTATTTTGGGAGTTAAATATTGAAAAAAAAATATATTTATCGGTTATATCTAATTATGAAAAAAATTCAAACCCGAGTCTGACATAATATATCTTTTAAAAATCAAGAAATTGACTGAATATCATCCATATTAATTTTTATATTAATTTGCATATTTAAAGAATAAAGATATTTTTAAAATTTTTTTGTATTTTAAGTGAGTTTTGACTTATTGTTTAATGATTAAAGATTAAATATCATTGTCATTTACGAAAATTGTTAATTGGAACCATTCAAACAACAATGTAATTACTTGAGAATTGTTTTTTAATGTACGTAGCGCCTTAGCATTCACTATAAATACATTTACCAAAATAATGTCAAAATATACATGCGACGTTCGTTACGGACCGAATAGGCAGTATATACGTGTCTACTTAACCCTGCCGCCCTTGCATTGTTTACGGTTTATAAAAAATTTAGCATTTGAATTGTATCAACCTAATTTATCAAATTGTGAACAAAGGTTTATCCTACAACATATTGTTTTGTATGTTTTCCTATAAATTTTTAAAAAAATATTTATTTTCGGGAGTGAAACGAATCTAGCAATTTATTGTTTTGTGTGGCCTAAATCACTCCAATTTGTTCTTCATGACATATAATCGAAAAATTAAATTTTTCGAAGGTGATTTCAAGCGATATCATACATAGGATTATTTTTTGTGTGACCAAGAAAAAATTATTTTTATTAACTTTTGAATTTTGAATCTTTTACAAGAAAAAGACTTGGATATATACCAAATTGAAAAATATATGGACATTTATTTTTCAAGAAGAAAAAGGAATTTATTTTTTTCGCGGTGCAGAAAATTTTTATTTATTTAATATTATTTAGATATTTTTGTTTGAATACCAGTGAGTGGATCTAATGAGCAAAAAATTTGACTGGTATGGCCTGCAGTGGCTACTCTGAATAGTAAAGCATGTTTACCTTCAGAAACATCGATCAGTATATTTTGTGAAAGACGCATTGGACCATATTAAGTTATACATAAAATTATATAGGTGGAAAAAAAAAATGGAGAATCTTCTTTAAAATAAACAAGAATATGTCAAATGTTTTAACAGTAGATCAACAGTTTCTCTTACACCTCGTAAAGTGATGTAGCATTGTTATGGGGGGGGGGGAGAGGGGGAGGGAGCTAGCGAAAAAAAACAAATTAAAAAAATGAAAGGGGGGAGGTAGGTTCCAACTTCAGTGCCATTTTTTTTCTGTTTAAACATACTCATTAGTCATTATTCTTATTTGAAAATACTGCAACAAAAAAGGGGGGAGGGTCTTTCAATGATATTTTTTTTTCCCTCAACAATTTGTCTTGTTAAACTTTCAGTTAAAATGAGTTTTGATTTTTTTAAAAAGTGAACAATCATTTTAGCTCAAAGTTCTCTGTATAAATTTGTTTCACTTGTATGACAGAAGTATGTACTCATTTGTAGATAATTCAGTAGTAAACGTGGAAGCAGAAACAAAAGCTAAATGTGATGAGGTAATAGAACTTGATGACAGTATAGAAGAAAAAGAAACTAAAGGTGATCTTCCCGTACATTCAAATGATCTCAAAGTAGATGCCAAGGAAAAGAAATCTGAAAATGATTTGTTAGAAATAACCTCTGATTCAGAGGATGAAGAAAAGAAGACGTCAAATGAGGAAGCTAGGAATGAGAATGATATGAAACCAGAGGAAGAAGACAAACTCCTGGCATCAGATGAAGACACTCAGCAGTCAGGGATATCTGTCAGGAGCCCTCAATCTCAGGAATCAGCCAGTAAAGACTCTCAGGACTCTGTCAGCTGTGATAAAAACTCAATCAGTGAGAATGGAAAAGATGTGGAAGATGCATCCGAAAAAATGGAAGTCGAAGAGGAAGAGGAGGAAGAGAGTGCAAGTGAAAGTGAAAGTAGTGGTTCTGAAAAGAAACGAAAAAGTGAAAGTGAAAACAATACCACTAGTGAGGACAGCAAGTCATCTGAAGACAGCAGTAATTTAGATTCTAAGGATGCACAGGAGGAGAAAGAAGTGAATGATAAAAAGAGACCGGCTGACTTCAGTGATGCTCTCCCCTACGAACCCAAGCGCTCCAGATTGGATATGGTGATCGGGAAACTTGGAACACAGATTGGGATAGCCCCTGAAAGTCTGAAGGATGAGGAGATGTCGGACACTGATACAGCAACCGAATCGACGCCAACTCCCACAGAGGATACTGAGGATGAAGATGAAGATCTGCATAGAAAGAAGAAGAAACCACCTGTTAGACTTTCAGAAAAGGTATTTATACCTTATAGCAATTTTTTTGGGGGGGGAGAGGGGGGAGGGGTCTGTTTTCCATCCTATTCACCTGTGTGTAGAATTACTAAAATGTGAGAATAATTCTAGGTACTAGAGAAGATGGTAAAAACAAAAGTACTAAACCACCTTAAAAACCAAAAAGAAGGATTGGTAGCAGAGCTTCAGCAAAAAGTTGAGGAGTTGCAAGCTTCTAATGATATGTGGAAGCAAAGAGTGAAAGACCTTGAGAAGCAAATTCTAGAGGTCACAGTTCTCCAGCAGAAACATGAAAAACGTAAAGCAAAAACCGCAGCTCTAAGAGTAAGTAAGATTGAATACCAATAATTTAGGACTTTAATGTTGAAAAACAAGTGTCTTCATGTTTTTAATAATTTCTTTTATGTTTTAGCAAATCACTACAAAGAGTGTTGGAGTTCAGGTTGATTCACAGAAGGTGAGTGTGGTATATGTCATTAAATGTGCTTCCTAGAATTTATTTATTGGAAATTTACTGATCATTAAATGACTAACATTTTTGTATTTCTTCAGATAAGTATCTATAAACTATATACAGTTTGATTTACTTCCTCTTTCATCAAGGAAGAAAAATGCACTAAGATTTTAGTCATATTTAAGAGATAATAACAAGTTATGTCCCTTCTCTGTGGTAAATCTTCTTGATAATTCTTATAGATGAAAGTAATGCTTTTGCCTCATACACTTTGGTTAGATAATTTTTACCACATTTATTTTGTGCAATTTAGAGTTTATAAAAAGTTTTGATGTTTATTGATATAAAATGGACTACTGCTAACCTTGTACATTTTCCATATTGTAGGCAGCAGCTATAGTCCAACAATCACAACAGACCACTCCAGTCAAGTCTCCAACTCCCAAACCCATCACTAAAACTGCCACAACTCCTCCCGCCTCTACCTCAAAGCCTGGCCCCACCCTCACCATCTCCAAGTTCACACCATCCTCGCCTCAGCTGGCTCCCCCCAAGTCCACTCTCAATCCCGTTACAAACATTCCAATTCTCAAGACCCAGACCCCAGCACAAATGCAGGTAAGATCATTTGATTTTCATTCAATATATTATGTGCACATGCTTTGTTTCATGAGTTATTTGTGACGTGTTTTATGTTATTTTCATAGACAACTCTCAGTAGCCAGTCTGCACCCATTGTGACGTTTCCTTCAGCAGCAGATGGAAGTAAAGGACCATTTCCATCCAACCAGACAGTTAAGACAATCTTGGATAACACTCGGAGTTCCCTCCAACAGAGTCCAGGAAACCAGACTGTTAAGAACATTCTGGATACCAGTCGGGGTTTGGTTTCACAGCCTATCAGTAATTCTCGAGTCAGACCTGTGCGAGCGGTCACCCCAGGAGTTCAGTCAAACACCTTACTCTCTCCAACTATAGCGCCCAATCAGATGACATCTTATATTGTAGTTCCAACACCAGGCGCATTACCCACTTCAAAGCCAAATGTTACAGTTGTCACAGCACCAATTGTAAACCCACCAACTCTTAGCAGTCAGCAACAAGTTCAAGTGAATCAGCAAGGGCAGACAAAGTCTGTTAAAGTGATCGACCTCACCATGGAAGAAGAAGCCAATCGAAACCTGGCAAACAGGGGAGTTGCAATCTCCATGTCCAATAATCAGGTTCTGGTTCCAACAGGAACAGGATTGCCACAAGGTCTGATCCTGTCAAATCCTGCAGGTTCTTCAATTATAAGAAATGGACAACAACAACCAGCATATCAGTTTGTCTTCAGTTCCACCAGCAAAGCATTACCTCAGGGCAGTATTCTGACTCTTGCCACCCCTATTCCCAGTCCTGGAATGAGACCTGCTGTAGCAGGAACATCCATGGTGGCAGCAACTTCATCAGCCATTACAGCAATGCCTCAGCTTAGACCAGGGCAAGCCACCACCACTCCTCCGAGCTCCAAACAAACAGCATCCGTGGCAGCTCCAGTTCAGCAACGACCACCTCCACCTTTACAGTATGGAGCTCAAAATACAAATGTAGGTTTCTGCTTTGCTTAACATTACCTATTATACTGAGGTGAATCAATGGGATTGAACATTGATCAAGCCATCGCTATGGTACTTTGGAGTTGATATTAATCTTTAAGGAAATTTCATTTCAGAGGATGGCAAATACATCTTTAACCACTGTGGCACCCCCTCCCCTTTCTGCTCAACACCCAGCACCATTACCTCCTGTTACATCGGTGGTGACTTCAGGTCAGAAACCATTACCTCCAAAACCCAGTCTGAAGATCTCCAGGGTCAGCCAGGGTGAGTGGGAGATAGTTAGTTGTGACAAAGTTTTACAAAAAAAAATAGATCTCTTCTGAAGAACATAAGTTTTCAAGATTCAAATTTTTAGGTCATTGTTTTGTTTATCATAGAGTTCAGAGCCAAATAGTGCACTGATATTGAAATTCTATAGCAAAGAAACAAATAAATTTATAATTTTGTGTGAATTTTAAATTTGTGAAATAAAAAAATAAGAGATAATTAACTTATTTTGTACTGTTAGATAATGAAAGAAATGGGAGTTGTCACCCATTGACTTTTTCTTTCAAATTGGCTGTAATCTTGCTGTAGGTATTGTGCTGTCTTGGAATATGACTTTGAATGAGACGCCTCATGCTGATATAGCATCGTATCAGCTGTTTGCATATCAAGAGGGAAATACACCACCAAGTACAGCTCTTTGGAAAAAGGTCAGTATAAATTTACAGGTAGTTACTGGGTCATTGTTTTTTATTGGATGAATTGAAGAATTTCTAAAGATCATGAAAAAAGTTTGGTTTTTTTAATGTTGTAGGTTGGAGATGTTAAAGCACTGCCCTTACCAATGGCATGTACTTTGACACAGTTTCAGGAGGGGAACAAATATCATTTTGCTGTACGTCCGGTGGATGTTCTCGGACGCAATGGTCATTTCAGTGACCCTAACTCCATACATCTTTTACCAAACAAGAAAGATTGATGACTTGTTTACTCTAGCAGATTTTTCTTCAATCATACCAAAGCAACAGATCATCAGATGGCTGGGAAGAAAACTGATGCATCATTTTGTCCATAAAGATTTATCATATCATTATCAATTCTTGAGCAAAATTCCAAATTAAATTATTTCTGCTTCAGAAATGACCAAGTACATTGCAATAGCTCATTGCAATTGTTGTGGTGTTTTTATACTGAAACCCAATTTATGTACATATGTAATGCCAATGTGTGTTTATACACTGTATATATATATATAGTAGTTATATTTTACAATATATGTAGGGTAAAATGTGAATCAAGTTTAATGTGTGTTATTTATTTCAAGATAAAATGTTGGATCTTGATGAAGTATTGTCAGTTTAGAAGGTGGTAAACTGGATATTTATTGAGTGCCTTTAATAATTCAGCCATTTAGTGAGAAGGTATAGGCAGTGAATTGAAGTTTTCTTTTTTATACACAGAACTTGTTTTTAAGACTATTAAAAATGATCTGGATCATTCATTGCATTCTGAAGGTCCTGAGACATTTCTTTTTTATTTTGTTTTACTTAAGTTTGAATTAATTGTGTTCTTTTTTTTCCTTGTCTTGGACTTAAATAATATCAGGTATATGTTAGATACTTAAAAAGATTAACAAACACAGGATTTGACACACTATCTTGGAATCTGCTGAGTCGGGCAGTGAATTGTCATTTTACAGATTTTAAGTGTTGGGTGTTTTAATGTTACAGAAATGGCTGGAGAAATGGAACTCTCTTTTTATTTTCGTCTGTTTTTATGTTTTGCACCGTGAAATTAAATTTATGAAACTTTGTATTTTTGTTTTTAACATCTACCCACACTTTTGCTCCCATTGCATCAAGAACCACGTCAGATTTGAATCAGGTACATCATCTGTAACATGTTTCTTTTTTCCCAGATTATCGTTGATCTCGATCATGGACACGATGGAGACAAGTTTGGAGCACAAAGCAGGTAAACTAGAAAATCGATGTTGAGACCTACTTTGGCTGTAGCCTGTACAAGATAAACGTCCAGCTAAGAGTAAAATATAAAATTACTTGCAGTTACATCTAGAAGACTATGAATATAATATAATGACAGAAACATGGTCCAGATAAATCTTTAGAAATTAAAACATCGCATCCTCCTTCATGCACATGTACAATACACTACAATGCAGGCAAATCGCTTTGCAGATGATCTTTATTTAGGCATTTGAAGCCTTCATCCGTTAGGTTGAAATTAATGCCCAAACAATAATTTTTCCAGAGCTGGCCATGCATATATATATATATATGGCACGCCAAATTCACAAAAATGAGCAAATCATAGTTTCACAATCGATAAACTAGGTTTATCGGTTGTAAACTATAGTTTACGGACTGTAAACTATAGTTAACAACGTTAATCTATATTTTACATCTGTAAACTATAGTTAACGCGATAATCTATGTTTCACAACCGTAAACTATATATACTTAACGCCGAAAACTATCATTTGCGATTGCAAAACATAGATTATCTGATAATTACAGTTTCACGATTTGTAAACTATAGTTTACAAACCGTTAACTATAGTTAACGATCTGATAAATATAGTTTCACGATTTGTGAAACTATGATTAACAACTCTTAACTATAGTTTACGATTGTAAACTATAGTTTACAAACGTGAATCTTCGTTTATCAACAAAATCTATTGTTAACGCTTTATTCAGACAGATATACTTAGATTAACATTCGTAAACTATAGTTAACGACCGTTAAATATAGTTTTACAGATGAAAACTATACTTAACGAATCGTTAACTATACTTAACGAATCGTTAACTATAGTTTACGGTTTGTAAACTATAGTTTACAGTCGATAAACCTAGTTTATCAATTGTGAAACTAGGTTTATCTCATTTTTGTGAATTTGGCGTGCCATATATATATTTTTTTTTTATTTATTTACAAAAAGAGGGGGTAAGATTTGTTCCGACTATGTGTAATCTATTTCCATTCTAGCATTTGACTCCACTCTCCCAAAAGCGCAAGTCAATATGGACATGAAATCGATTTCACATCACTTTTATCAAGGTCTTCATTTGACAGAAAACATTTTTTTTTCCAGATTTTTAAATCTTTTACACCTTATCTGCAAGCAAAAATACGCGACTTTATAATCATCTTTCCATTAACTCGGACGAAAAATTCCTTTGTTGACCCAGCAACCCCAGCTTTGCTTTCTTTCTTATTTGTGCGTACTAGTATTCAAATACCAAAAATGGTAAAACAAAATAAAGATCTTTATTTTCTGCATGAAAAATTTTCAAATCTTCCCATATGAAAACCAGCATTGATCAACAGACACGAGCAGTTGTCATCTTTAGTTAACAAACCTAGTTAATCTTCTTCGTGGAGGGTTTTTGGAGTGGAAAGCGACTGACTAGTAAATACTGGATCTTGTATTAGAACAAAGGTTATTTTGGTTTTCCGGGCTTGAAACCGGGCGACTCGGATGAGACTGCATGTGCAGCTCATCCGGTGTATTTGGACCCATAAGTGCTTTAAAATTTTTAATTGTATCACAGTTACAAAACTTTATATGCAAAGATAAGTAAAATTTGACGTATTTTAAGAAACTACCAAGTATTTCCTCGGGGATAAATGTGCCAAGGCAACATTTAGACGTTTTATAGAATACTAGTATTTTACGGCAACATAGCTGTTTAAAACTGGATGTATGGAATTTAATTTCATTTGAATAAACCAAAAACTGTATCAGAAGTTGGAGTCTTGAGTAATGTAACGAGTTTTTCAGGAATGTCTTTTGTTTTGTCATTGTTTTCTTTAATTTTAGGCTCATAGAAATTATAAATCGGTGAACAAAACTTTGTTAAAAAACAGACTTTTGGAAACAAAGGTGGGATCAGATGCCATGGAGGGATAAGCAACTCGGCCAACATATCACACCTGCCGCCTACTCCAGTAATACACACGGTTATGGCTCAACACTTTCTATGAACATTTGATATTATAAATTGTATTTGCAAACAAGGCCACTTTATCAACCAGAACATTTGCGAAATGTTGATTTAAAAAATACATGTATGATTAATTAAGAAGGGGCCACTTTGAAAATTCGATTCATCGATGAATCATGAAGGTACAACTAGTAGTCATTATAGGACTTTTATTTTTCTTTAATTAAAGATCTCATCTTCAGTGAAAGTGATCATTAATATTAGGTGTTTTCTGCTTGAAATATGCACAGCCACCTGGTTCTTCTATACATCACATTTTATTACTTGCAAGATCGATAGTATACTTATGGACTTGTAACCTTGGCCATAATATTTCAACGTTTGGTGTTAGAGCTTTCATACTTTACATGTGCATATTTTGCGGGATGACCTTTCCTTGGTATAGGAATATTTTTACCTTGACGTTGGAGTTGTTCCCATTTTCAGAACAAGAGGAACACGGAGCACACCGTTCACCTGAGCACATTGACTAGGAAAACGTAGAAATCAGTAACGTTCATTTTGGAAGGCTTAAAAGTGGGGGCAAACTTGAATTTACACTATGCCAGAATGCTTCCATGAAACATATAGAGACAACGAACAGTATTCAAGATCAAAAGTTCATAAAACAATATAAAATAGGAGCAGAGCAAACCCGGACCTCCAGAACATCAGAGGTGGGATCAGGTGCCATGGAGGAGTGAACATCCTCTGCAGAACGGCCACACGTCACTAACAATTAGTATAAAGAAAACGTCAGTCATGCAGCATTTGACTCAATGTTAAATTGTATTTGCTGACAAAATTGTATTGACCACAGAACTTATGAAATGATTACTTTAAACGAGACTTTTTATATTCTTGTTTCATCAACTTGTTTGTCAATAACTTACCTCGTTTTAGAAACTATTTGTACGTCACAGTAGAACATGCTCTTGCGTATCGAATCACCTGAGATATATAAACTCCGTATATGCAGGCGATGAAAATATTTTGCTGCATATAAGTATATTAAGTAATAGTTATTGTATATTTATTATGGTGTATCCTGAGTTATTTGGACGAAGGGCGGTGACGAGTGCGAAGCACGAGTCTCTGCCCTTCGTCCAAATAAATCAGGATACACCATAATAAATATTCAATAACTTTCTTGTATCATGGCCAATCAAACGTCATGTCACGGATTTTCAGCATGATTTTTTATTACACCAATGGAAAATGTAGTTTTTGTCAGGTGACCGCATGGACAATCTCTCCTTCCTGTCAGTATTTTTAATAAACATTTTACGTGCGCGTGTTCGTGAGAAAGGACGTCGGATTGCAGCATCCCAGCACCCCCCCCCCCCCCCGGATTTTAGAGTGTGATGCAAAGGGTTTTTCCTTGTCAACTGTTTTTGGAGGCCCCCTTTCTTTTAAATGTAGCTACGGACTTAAAGTGGCCGAGGTGTGATTCTGTGCATGAGTGCTTGGGGCACCGACCTGGAGCCTCCCCCCTTTCAAAAATTGCTGGATCCACCCCTTGATTGTTAATGAAATTCACAAGAAAACCTTTGGATATCAAAGAAGAAAAATTCGAAGTTGAAATGAAGAAGGTAAATTCAAGTGTTATTCGAAAATCAAGAAAAAAAGATACTCGTTGATCATTTGACATATTCTAGAGCTGTCGTATTCACGAAAACGCTGTGTCAGGGTCAATTACTCTTCATCTGTGGATGCAGTGCAGCTTAAGCATATATAACAATAGGGGGATATTTAATATATTTCTATGTGGAATTCATGTCAAGAATTTGATTTCTCGTTGCTGTGGATTGAATATTTGAAGAGCTCCGTAAAATCATTTCGTAGTTTGGGATATATACGTACTGTAATTTATGTGAAATACTAGTACTTTTATTTCACTTGCAGAAATTTTGCATTTGTATATTACAAAGCCCATTCATTCTGTAATTCAGATTCAATATACATGTAATTTAAAATGATGAAATCGCCTTGGTGTTCAATAATTTATTTACACGGCACAGTTTTTGCTGGCTCCGCCCATCAGTGTATCTCCAGTTATTGTACACTTGACTTCAAAGGAAAAACACCGCAGCCATGATACAAGGGAAGTTGACGATAAAAAACTTAAATTCATCACATTTATCATTAAGCGTGGTTGTTAGATTTACATTAGATCTAAGGTCTATTTTCAAATAAAATATCCAAATATGAAACAGATGTTTCAGATTCTTTGGTATCTTTTATCTCAAGCTCACCAGGATATATCAATATTTATTACTTATCATGGCTTTGCTGTTCTTGTTCTTGAAACATAAAGATTTTTTTTCAAATGTATTCATATTCTTATCGCTCATTGTGGCCCCCACTATACCATACCCAATCTAAATTTGAAAAAATTGAACAAATATGAATCTACAATACCTGAGAATACTTCTGTAATAATGACAAATGATGGCTTTGTTGTTCTTGAGCCGGATATTTTTTTCAATTTGATATGATTCTTATACATGTATATACATGTATATTCTAATGTAAAAAAAAATGACCCTGTGTTGTGCCTCCTACAAGCTCTCCGGGGGTCATAATTAAGAAAAAACCCTTGGTCCTACAATATCTGAAGTTGTTTACGTATAAATATGACTTATAATCGCTTAGTTGTTCTTGATAAGATTTCAAAAAGATGCTACTAAATCGTAGTTATCTATTTCTCACGAATTTTTAATTACCCCCCCCCCCTTTCCCCCGTTGAAAGAGAGAGTGGCACTTTTTGTCTACTAACTAAGATTTTCTTCACTCATGTGTATTTTTCTTGTTACAAGATCTTCCCTTGAGTAACATTGAATTTAATCCTTTGACCATGTCCTTGCAGTTTGACCAATTTAAGGGGGATGTACAAGCCAATTGGATCTAGTCTGGTGTGAAATAAGAAACGCCAAGATTGCGCTTAATACTCGTCTAAACTAGCCCAAAGTTACTCAAAGTGTTAATGCACTAGTTACCTACTGTTAGAGACCAAAATTAGTAAATAATTAAGTTTATTTGGTCTTAATTAGAAGAAAATTAATCATGTTAGAACTGCACAGCTACAGCATTCACGAGATAAAAAATGCATTGAAAATGGTGTTAGTTTGATTCATTGATAATATGGCTACAACCATTTGTTTCGCTTTTTTCTTGTCATTATCTAGAATTCTTGAAAATTTGATTTTTCATATGTGTGTCTTCCTGTGGCCATGTGTTTATTTCGTCCGCCATTCCTCTGTCACACAGAGTTCGAATAACATTGATTTTAGAATAAATGCGACCATAAAAACATCAAGACAAGAAATTACTAAGTAATAATCATTAGGTAATATTACATACTACTTTTATTTGTTGCATCGCTTCGTCTGATTAATGAAAAAACGCGATTTTAACCCCACTCCAGCAAATCGGGAAAAATTGTTCTGCTCACAGCTCGAGTTTCCTAGTAAATATTAATACACTGAGCACGTGTTTGACATGTGCATATATCTGCTGTGGATAGATGCGTTTATTACCATGATTATATTTAATTTTTCGTGGAACAAGTCTTGATAATTTGTTGGTTTCTTTAAAACTCAAGAAAAAAGCTAAAAAATGCCCTAAACATATGTGTTTACGTCGGCCTTTTTTTCTGTGGCGATAGAAGTTATTTTGAAATGGGGCACTGCAAGGAGTATGCTTAGCATTTAATTTGAAAATGTTAAACAATATGCGGTGCATGAAAAACAAATTGCAATTACATGTCTTACATTCGAAAAGTTGGTACATATGACTATTTTGTTTAGCAGTTAGATAGAAAAAATAGGCAGTAAAAGGATTTCCTTCAGGCACCTCACATAAATAGCTTGATTGTTTGCAATGACCAACACATCGTATGGAGTAATGTTTGGACATAAAAACGCATCATGTCTCATTATGTTGACTACGTTGTAAGCTCTCGATCATTGAACATACGAAGCTTGATAAAATATATAGAGTTGGGTTTTTTTTAAATTTAGAAGCAATCACAATGTTTGCAAAGGTCCATTGCATATACCGGTATGCTATGTCTATCATCGTAAAAAAAATGAGAGACTACACCCCCCCTTCCGAAAATCCTATGTTCTTTTTTCAAAATAGTGCCAAAGATTAAAAAATTTTGCATTACTAAGTATGTGATGGAACATGTACTAGCCTTATAAGACCATTTGTTGTAAAAATATTTGGTTGCCCTCTCTCCCGATCTACTGCCTAGAAATGGCCCGACTCAATTTTATTTTACATCCAATTGCAGGATTTTTTTTCTTCCGTCAACAAATATGTTTAAATTTTAAGGAATTTTTTTTCTCACCATAAATACGGACCCAATAATTTTCCCTGAGTTGGGAGGTCCACCAAACGTCATTTTAAAGATGGTATAAAATATTTAATTGTGTTGATTTTTTTCTTTACTCTGTAAAATTGTAATTTTGACAAAATGGGCAAATAGAAAAAAAAAATTATTCATTAAATCTCCTAACCCACTCTGAATGATTTTATTCCTTTTCAAATGTTGCTCCGCTTTAATGAAAATTATAAATGTTTATTTGACAGAGTATATAGGGGGGGGGGGGGGTGATCAAAAGTAGGTATTTGATAGTTATATTATTGTTGAAATATTCAAGTATTTTTCAAAGTGTAAATTAGAGATCTTTGATAGCATATTGCGTAATTAAAAACAAACCCCTTTTCAATCTTGCTTTCACCGGGCAACATAACAAGTATCATAGTCAACCATCTGCCTTCCTTCACTAAAACGGTCTATCCAATCATTGATTGAATTATTAGGAAGTCATTTGTCTTAATAAACTATGAGCAAATTCTTTTACGTTACTTCAAAGGCAGTTTTAAGATATACCATAATTATTTTAGTCGTTTGTTGAAAGAGTTCCACTGAGACAACCATTTTTCGTCACACGTACCTGCATAATGACTTTATTTTCACATTGTGAGCAAAACTTTATTCGGCATATGCTATTTCTAGAACTTGAGTGTGCACCAAATTTGTTTCTAATCTAAATTGTGGTTTTGTAGATATAGAGATAGTTCCAGAACTTTTTGATCACCTCTCGTACTAGTAGATACTTACACAAGGTTTTTCATATCGATTTTATGTGTTTAATTTCTTTGTGTTTCATTGGTGATAATTAAACTTTTGATAGATATTATAAGTTATCTGTGGCAAACTTACAAACTCTTAATTTTAAACTTTGATGGTGCTCATTTTCCTTACCTGGAATCAAAAAGTTTATTTCAATACGTACACTATTTAACAACTGTTCAATAATAATACTGAATAAATTACTTCAAGCCACGCTATAACACAATTCCCCTTTGAAAAGTGTTCATATTATTTGAAATATTTTGCAACTGTAATTCTCTTCTACATTTAAAGATTGTTATGTCCCTCCATATAAAGAAGAGGTCTGGAAAACAAAATTTTGTGCTAAAAATAGACCACGTGCTGCTATCAATGAACTACTTTCAGGGTTCTTTACACTCTTTTTGAAGACAACGATACCTTGTTTTGAACTTAAAATTATCATTTAAAAGTGCAAAATTTAGACATTTTCTCAACAAATGGTTGTAGAGAGAACATTAATGCACACTTTGCCTATTTTTTTGGATTTTTTAAGGCTCTGCTGAATTCTGTACCTGCGCAGTTCTTAGGAGCATATCAAAAGCATTTTTCTGCAAAAGTATAGATTATATATGCACAGCATGCATTCAGTTATGCATATTTATTGTATCTTTATCATAAGGGTTTGGAATTTGATCAAAATATAGTGTACTTAAGCCATTTGAAGAAATGTTTACATTTTGTTCTCACTGCACTAAATATGGCCGTACATCCCCCTTAAACAAACTCAAAAGCGAAGCTAAGCCACAACTTTGAACAGGAGGGGCGTGGGCTTTCATAATTCATATGTATTTTCATGGAGACGCATCCTTTCGTTGGGTAACAACATTTTTGATCATTTAACATTGGAATTTGACTTGCATTTGAGAAACTATTTCCTGCCATACGGGGGCATTTATAAGTGTTCTTCGAACACATTTAGTTTTACCTTCGAAGGCAATGCGCGATAACTCGCACGAAACACTTGAAATGGACGTATTATAAATAGTATAGGTTTTTAATCTCATAAATCACGGCGGAGAATCTACGTCATCGGACGGGATTAGGACACACAAAAATGGAGGACAAATGTTCCGCTTCGATGTAAGAAGTTGATATTTTTGCATTTATAAAGAATGAATATTAAATCAGTATCCTGCCTAAAGTATGCCAAAGAACGTCAACTACAATAGACAATGTACGTTTGCTCGTGATAGAATCTTATTGTTCCAAACACTTCGACACAGTTTGAAAACAAGTGAGAAAAAACCGGGATGTGGGGTACACATTTTTAAAATTCGACCAATTATTCGCATGTTCAGATGTACTAGACATTTTATTCTTCCGCGTTTACACTAGAACTAATATTTTTAAAAAATCCTGATTTTTTAAATAGTTTATTATGCTTTAATTATCCAAGAAAAAAGTATAAATCATTTTGTTTTCAGAAATGATGTAGGGCACACCAACACTAAAACGGATATGGGACACACAATAAGTTACTTTCAAATTGAAACATCGAGCATTCATATCTTAAAGTTTCCATTTAAATGACTGCCATTTGATAGTATATGAACAATAACTTGTACAACTCATCTTTGTAATACTCATCCAAATACTTGATTCCCTTGGTTTGCTTGTGTATCCATACAAAAATTATAAGTTGAAAACGCTGGTCTGATCTCCAACAAAAGCTTCCAACATGAATTTTAAATTTTGACTTTTATTAAATTCCATGTAGAAATTTACCGGTGTTCACTTCTGCAGATCCATAGAAAGAGGGGGGGGGGGGTTCGAAGTCCGGAGATTGTGTTAATTTTATGATATTTCTATTTAAAGTTACATGACATCCGCCCCCCCCCCCTTGGGACCCCCCCCCAAAAAAAAAAAACAACACACACACACACACACTCACACACACACACACACACACACACCTGTACAAACTCACGAAATAAGTTTTTTTTAGCTTTGTCTTACTTTTCTGCTTGTCAAAATAGTTTGGAGTCAGAAAATTCTTTAATTGGAATTCCCTTGGTTTGCTTGTATCCATACAAAAATTCAAATATTATAAGTTGAAATGGCCGGTCTGATCCTCCACAAAAGCTCATTAGCTGCCAAAATGAATTTTAAATTTTGACTTTTATTAAATATCATATTGAAAGATACTAGTATTTACATGTGCGGATCTAAAAGGAGGGCTGAAGTCCGGAGTCTATGTATATGATTTTACGTACTCTACGATATTTTTGTGTTAAGTAACACGACCCAGACCCAAATATATAGCTTTTTGAGGTTGATTGTTCAATTTCTTTGCTTGTAAAAATATTTTGGAGTCAGAACTTCTTTTTCTGAGTTTGTGTGGACACCCCCCCCCCCCTTCGAAAAGTTTCTGTATTTGCATATTCAATGTTTGTTTTTATTAGATCTTTGTCGGTAAGACTCTAGTATGTCAGCTGATAGGAAGCGGAGATTAGGGAATTTTTCTTATGCTCAAATATTTGCAACAGCTGACAAACTTCTTTCAAAATTCTAATAGTTAATTACCGACTCCATATATTTGAGAAAAAAAGACAAAATTGAATATTGTACTTCGAAGTTAACATCATCGTATTAATTGAAAAAAAAATTATTGTTTTATTATGTGTCTTTCCTGATATACTTTATTTTATCAAATAAAATATACAACATGACTATATGAAGATAGTCATGTTGTATATTTTATTTAATAAAATAAAGTATATCAGGAAAGACACATGTATGAATCAGTGATTAAATATTACGTACTCATAAAGCAGTTCATGTCATCTTATTTACATTCGCTGGAATATTAGCCAAAAGCAATGATAGGAGCCGGCTTAAATAAACATTACCAGCCGTATAAATTGGGATTTTTGTTGTTGTAAAAAGTACTTTCGTAGCTATACATAAAAAAGAAATAATGTCAAGCTCTTTTATATGATAAGGTTTGAAAAGGGGGGGGGGGTCATTATCAGAGAAAAATGACAGCTAAAAACCTTTGATTGGCACCCACGAAAAGACAATTTTTAACTTCAAGTTTTGTTTTGGCCCTGCCCATCACTGACAACCACTTTCATACATTCGATTACTAATATTATGTTCACCTGAGTGCAAGCTAGGAGCAAATAAAATAGTTTTCCAAAACTATTTGTTGCAATTTGGAATTTCCCGATCAATTTTTAGACCACTGTGTAGGGAAAATAAATTCTTAATATCACCTGGAAGGTCAGTTGTTGCAAATATTTGAGCATAAGAAACGTTCTTGATCTCTTTCCCATATTAAAAGACATGCTAGTGTCAAAGATCTTATTAATACCAATATGCAGATTTAAGAACTTTTTCGGGGGGGGGGGGGGGGGAGTCCACACAAAGTCCAAAGAATTTTCCTCCAAACTATTTTGACAAGCAATAAAGTAAGCAACAAAGCTAAAAAAAACTTATTTCGTGAGTTTGTATGTGTGTGTGTGTGTGTGTGTGTGATTTTCGTGTTTTTTTTTCGGGGGGGGGGGGGGGGGATGTCGTGTAACTAAAATGGATATATCAATAAACACAATCTCCGGACTTCGACCCCCCCCCCCCCCTCCCTCTTTCTATGGATCTGCAGAAGTGAACATCGGTAAATTTCTACATGAAATTTAATAAAAGTCAAAATTTAAAATTCATGTTGGAAGCTTTTGTTGGAGATCAGACCAGCGTTTTCAACTTATAATTTTTGTATGGATACAAGCAAACCAAGGGAATCAAGTATTTGGATGAGTGTTACAAAGATGAGTTGTACAGGTTATTGTTCATATACTATCAAACGGCAGTCATTTAAATGGAAACTTTAAGATATGAATGCTCGATGTTTCAATTTGAAAGTAACTTATTGTGTGTCCCATATCCGTTTTAGTGTTGGTGTGCCCTACATCATTTCTGAAAACAAAATGATTTATACTTTTTTCTTGGATAATTAAAGCATGATAAACTATTTTAAAAATCAGGATTTTTAAAAAATATTAGTTCTAGTGTAAACGCGGAAGAATAAAATGTCTAGTACATCTGAACATGCGAATAATTGGTCGAATTTTAAAAATGTGTATATTTTTTCTCACTTGTTTTCAAACTGTGTCGAAGTGTTTGGAACAATAAGATTCTATCACGAGCAAACGTACATTGTCTATTGTAGTTGACGTTCTTTGGCATACTTTAGGCAGGATACTGATTTAATATCCATTCTTTATAAATGCAAAAATATCAACTTCTTACATCGAAGCGGAGCATTTGTCCTCCATTTTTGTGTGTCCTAATCCCGTCCGATGACGTAGATTCTCCGCCGTGTAAATAATGTTAAAATGTACGTGTTTATCAAATCAGTATTTTCAAAACGAAATACTAGTACTATACAAGTATAGCCTATAAATTGTCCTCCATTGCGGAATGTATACTTCTACCATAGGTATACTGAGTATTCTTATACAGCTTAATTAATTTATAAATCAAATACTAGTATGTGTGTGTACATCTACTATATATAAATGATATGTTTATAGTATAGTACATATGTACTATATTTTACTTCTATCAGTTTCGTCCACCATCAGATCTACATAGTACTCTTCGTGAAAGATATTAAATATATGGGTTATGAAAATCATGATTGTCCAAATGAAAAGAACCATAAAATCAACGAACTTCTAAATAAATAAAAATATACTTTACCATTTGATATGGTGCTCATTATCCAATTGTTCGTTTTTAATTCGCATTCATTTTATTGACATAATTGAATTGCAGAATTTTTTTTAAAATTATCAAACAATACCTACAATTGCTTTCCTCCATTTCCGAAAGAATGTGACATATCATTGCCAAAATATTTTAGAGTGAGATATTGGTTTAAATTAGGCCTACATCAATTTAGGCATCCAGCAAAATACGAGAACGAAAAACGGGGCAAGAAACCGTCGTAGTGAAAGGGAGACAACTAAACACTACAATCCCGCAAACCGAAGAGTAACAACTTTAGAGTAAACTTCCCACAATTTCCCCCCAAAATAAATGAATTTATTTTTCGGTTATGGTGTATGAATTTAATTGCATTTTTAGCTCTACTGGTCAGAGACCAGAAGAGCTTATGCGATAGTAATGCGTCCGGCGTCCGTCCGTCTGTCCGTCTGTCTGTCTAGCTGTCCGTCTGTCTGTAAACAATTTTTCAAAATGCTACTCCTCCTACAGTTTTGGTCTAATTTCAATATAACTTGGCACACAAGTAGACTACACTAAGATACATAATTCTGTGTATCGGTTTTTGATTTCGATGAACGGTGTTGCTGTGGTTACTAAAAATAGAAATTTCTGTGAAATTCTTTCAAAACGCTACTCCTCCTACAGTTTTGGTCTTATTTCAGTATAACTTGGCTCACTTTTTGACTACCCTATGATTCATCGTTCTGTATATCGGTTTTTGATTTCGATGAACGGTGTTGCCGTGGTTACTAAAAATATATATTTTTGTTTTTAACAAAAATATAAATTTCTGTCAAAATGCTACTCCTCCTACAGTTTTGGCCTGATTTCAGTATTACTTGACAAAAAAGTAGAATACACTAAGATACATAATTCTGTGTATCGGTTTTTGATTTTGATGAACGGTGTTGCCGTGGTTACTAAAAATAGAAATTTCTGTGAAATTCTTTCAAAATGCTACTCCTCCTACAGTTTTGGTTTGATTTCATTATAACTTGGCACACAATAATTCTGTGTATCGGTTTTTGATTTTGATGAACGGTGTTGCCTTGGTTACTAAAAATAGAAATATCTGTAAAATTGTTTCAAAATGCTACTCCTCCTACTGTTTTGGTCTGATTTCAATATAACTTGGCACATAAGTAGAATACACTAAGATACATAATTCTGTGTATCGAATTTTAATTTTGATGAACGGTGTTGCCGTGGTTACTAAAAATAGAAATGTCTGAAAAATTGTTTCAAAATGCTACTCCTCCTACAGTTTTGGTCTGATTTCAGTATAACTTGGCACAGTTTTGGTCTGATTTCAGTATAACTTGGCACACAAGTAGACTACACTAAGAACATAAAGAGACTTTATCAACGATCATTATTCTATTTAGTTTCAAATCCCAGCTGCTTAAGTACTTTTCTCTTCCTTTGCTATAAGTTCAAACCAGTAGAGCTTCAGTCTCGACAGAGACTTCTGGTTAGTATTTCAAAGACCATTCTCCGTAGTGGAATGACAATTTTAGTAATTGAAAAAAAAAAATATGCAGAGGTATTTTTAATATCATAGGTAGATCAAGAAGGAGATAGCGGAATCCCCCCCCCCCTTTTATGTTATGCCGAGAGAGAAAGAGACAGAGTCTGGAATTGATATTGGTACTCTAACTTACGATTTCAATATAAACATGGTACAAAACAGCCCAGTTGGTTGCTATTTCTCTTGCACTAGAGTTTCACAAATTCCTTTCCTCCATTTACCTTCAATATCCCTCCCTTTCAGTGTTTTTTTTAAATATTTTTGAGTGAACATGACAATGGGAGAAAATATTCTAATTATGATAAAGTAACATGGGAGGTATACATGTAATTTGATAACAGATTCAAATGATCTTTGTCTATATATGTACTGTTTTCGTATCATCTTTTGAAGGATTAAAGGGAATTAAAATACATGTAATTTTTCAAAAAAAAAAAAAAAAACTATAAAATAAATTTTTTTCTTCAAATTATAGAAAATTTTTTTTTAAAATCCTTGTATTTTTTGAAAGTGCTGAAAATCCATTCAAATTTAAAGCTACAGTTTGTTTTGCGTATACTTTGATGAATCAGACTGCACATGTATGGTAAGAAGTGTTAATTGGGGAAACGCTTTTATAAGCAACTTTGCCATCAACAGAGACCTATGACTGATTATGATTTGTTTCACTTTTTATCACTGATTGGAGAGAGGAACAACATGTATTATAACGTGGGTTCCCAATGATGCATCTTTAAATTGTTTCTACAATTTTGTTCAAATGAATTGCTTATATGTTCACAAAACATATCCTTGACCTAAGTTGAATCGCGAATTTTGTTTCTTTTTATAAGTTTTAACAAATACATGCATCTGAATGTCACAAGAGACATCTTTTACACTGCACAGATAAAAAGATAACCAAAATTTATTGATTGTTTTTATTTTTTTCATAATTATTCACACTCATTAACTGTGCACAATATACACTAAATGCATATAACAATATATGCATACAAACAAAAACATGTATTAAATGGTTATTTTTTCATAAACATTGGTGCTAACAAAAAAATGTCCCTAAAAAAGGGGAGTAACTCATCACCCTTCACAACATTCCCTAAATGGGGAACTTATAAATTTTCCATTCAATCTTTAGCAAAGGTGTAACTTGAAGAAGGTAAAAAATAAACAATCTACTGACATGATTACATACACTATGAAAAATTAACTGGAAAAAAAACAACAAAAGATTGTTCACTTGAGTATTTGTATGCTTATATTCTACGACAATTTCAAGGTAAATGAACCATCACTTGGTCAAAAAAATACAACTCCACTGACAATCATAGGCTAGAATTTGAAAATTCATTTCAAATAAAGTAGTTAAAATAGGGAAAAAAATATACCCAAACTATATTTTGAAACAATAACAAAAGGTTGAATGTATCACTAACTATAATAATTCAGTTCGTTAGTTCAAATATAGTTCCTAATTGTGCAGAGATAGAAATGCACGTGGATATATTTTTCCTATGTTATTGTCTGCATCCCTCATTTTACAGCACTCAGCCTATGTCTTCGAAAAGCTTGACATGGAAATCAACAAGACAAGGGGCATAAGGTGTGGGGAGGGGAGGGAGGGTGGGGTAAGGGCAAGACTGTTAATTATTTATATTCGATGTTAATTAATACATATAAATCCTACAACATTAAGTAATGAGTAAAATGCTCATCATTTGATGTGCAGGTTCGAAAAAGACCAAGTAATGTTTTGTTTCCTTATCTGGTATTTCAAGGTATGTTTCAACCATAACAGAAATAAACACAACTTTTAAATCTTACAGATGTTTTCCTTCAAATCCACTAGATTTTTTTTACCACTGACAACCTTGAAATAATGGTAGAATTTCAGCAAAAACCATTATGGTTCTGGAATTGTTTAACATTTCACTGTAGCACAATATAGCAATATTAAATATTAACCAGTACAAAAATGTACAACTTATTATAGACCTAGAGAGTAACATTTGTGTACATCAGAAACAAAGATTGTTATGTTTTATTGTTGAAAAATAAATTGTCAATGCACTTCTTGTGGGATAATATTAAAAAGAACCTGAAGGTTTTCTAATAATGAAACATCAATCAATACAAAATGCAAACTTACGAACATGTGTGAAAACCCTGCAATGAATGTAAAAGCTCTAATTAAAGCTGTGAAAAACAGTTTGTAATTGTAATTTAACAAGTGCTCAAATGAAGAAGGAGGAAAAAAGTCCAGTACTAACAAGTACATATGTACGTGAAAAGTGAAAAATGAAAATCTGAAACTGACTAACATGATAATTTAACAAACTCTAATTAAAAATCTCCACTGATTCGGGGCTTTAACGTAATAAAGGCATATATCAACAGACAGACATTCTCAGCAGAAAACAAACAAAAGGACATTCCCACTCAACACCCAGCAAATGAAAGACATCTGAAAAAATAATTATCACAAATTCCAAGAAAGTATACAAAATCATAGGTGCACTTTCAAAACATCTCTGTCTAGACTAGATTTTTTTTTAAAGAAAACATATCATTTGTCTTGAATAGTTTCAAATCCTTTTCAAAATTATTCATCTATAAGAAAAAAAAAACCAATCATCATGAAAACTTTAAGGGAAATATGACAATTCAACATATAATAACAGGGATACTTTTGAAGCTGAAGATAAATTATCTGCCTTAATAATTTATAAGTTCAGTCATTATAGAAGGTTCCTGTTGTTCAGAAATACATGTAACACAATTTCATTCAATGAAACCCAAGGGCTATAATAATTATACTGCCTACAGATATGTTTAATATAAACACTGGCATCCCCATATTTGGTCCAATATAGTAGTACAGAATTTTAGTATTAGCAAAAATTACACTTAGGCATTGTATAGATACAAATATTTTTTAAAAAATCAAACTAATATAGACCTCCCTTTGCAAAAATATTAACAACCAGTTACTTGATGGATATAATTCAAAAGAAAAATAAAAACTATAATGATAAGTAAACATGAATCAAATGCACTTCAACTATTTAAAAAAGGGAGAATACAATGCTAAAAAGTCATTCCAAATCAAACGGTAAATAACTCTATGTGTACCCCACTTAAGGTTTTCTAGACACTGAAAGAGCACACAAAAAAACAAGGAGTTCACAGCCACATTCCTAGGGTTCCTGAGTTAGATTTTGGGTAACTTAGGAGCACTGACAACTGGGTTGCTTTGTTCCAACAGCTTGCGTCCCTCCGTTTTATAATCAAAAGTGCAATCGTGAGACTCAGCATAGCGATGTGTAGCACAGAAGTTGTTTCCACACCTAGGAGGAAAAACATAATACATTAAAAAATTTGAAAAAAGAAGTGGATGAAAAAAAATGCTCAAAAAATGTAAAGGTATCTATTTTTCTTCAATCTGACTGTTAATATTCAAATTTAAGCCTCAAGTTTTTAAAAATAACAAATAAAGTAAAATCGTGTTAAACAGGAATGATATTAGTTGTATCTGATAATAAGATGTGTTTGAGAAATACTGATGACCCTTATGACAATCCTAGTTTCTAAAATGGTAGTCAAATGCTGGGGTCAAGGTCAAAAGGTGAAAAATGTCGGTACACAAGAAAAGGACATGTCAAGGACTTTTCTTGTGAAATATGAAAAACCCTTGCACCAACCATTCAGAAATTATGATCGTCAATTTTTTTCAAAAGTAGGTCATCCAAAGTAAAGGTCAAGAGGACAAAATGTTAAGGTCTTGTCACAAGAAAATTCTTATTGCTAACCTTTCAATAGTTATGGCAAAGGTTAAAGCAGGTCAAATGCCATGGTCAAGGAAAAAAGGTAAAAAATGTGGGTACACAAAAGTTGGTCTTGTCATAAGAGATGTACAAGTTAAAAAAGGTACAGCCAAGATTAATTTTGCAAGAGTGGTTCGAACTGCAAAATCAGGGTCAAGAGGTCATCAACATGTTGGTATCCAAAGAGGTCTTGTCACAAGGAAAACATGTGTGAAATACAAAACTTGAAAAGCCCAAATTCCTACCAAACAAAAGTTATCGGCAAGGTTGATTTTTTTTATTTTTGACAAACAAGGCAATGGACTGATCAAAAAACTATTTATCCCAGAATCTTCAATAATGGGAGGGGGGACATAAAAATCTATTCTGAAGAAAATGTTTTTTATTCAGATTCTTCAACAAGATATGTTAACAGTACATCATATATTTAAACTTTTTGATGCTTCTCTTTTAACTATGAAGGCAATGCATTTCAAACATGTCAAACATCAAAATTTGAACATAAAAATCTTAATTTGTCCATGAATTCCAAACATAACAGCTGGATACTTGAGCTAAAATAAATAGGTTTCCTCCTGGCCAAAGGCCAGTAAATGTAGAAGTTTGACCAGTTCCCTTTTTACACACACTGGTTTTATTGATTAGTAATTTTTCAATAGGCCTAATCTTTGCTGGTCAAACACTTCGAAGCAACATTCAAAAATAGGTAAAAAAAAAAGAAAATTATTTCAAACTCTGCAAATGTCTGTTTGTGGCTTAAATTTGATATAAAACATTTTTTTTCTTGAGACTGTTACCTGCATATATAGCTGGTGGCAAGGCCGGTTTTCTTGCCACAGACAAAGCACCGTTTGGCAGCCTTCTTTTTGGACTTGACAGGGGGCAGTCTATGTGAAGGGGAGAGCATCCTTCCATCGCGACTGTTGACCCTCTGTAGATGGGCAGACTGAAAGTTAAACAAAAAAATTTACTTAAATCCTGTACTTCTGGAAATCTGACTCTCTGTTATACCGTATAAGCAGAATTTTTAGCGAGGATTTAATTTTGGCATTATTAGCGAGCATGTTGAGATTGCTAAAATTGAATATCCCTAAAAATTAATTGTGTTTTATTTGTAATGGCTTCTCTGGTGAGCTTTTGAATATCGCTAAAATTACTTCTTGCTAAAAATAAAATACCCAATATTAAGGCCAAATCGCTAAATTTGCGTCTCGCTAAAATTTCCACTTATACGGTAACATTTAATTTTTTTTTAAACCTTTTTATTGAGAAACAGCTCATAAAACAGAATATATATAAGAAAAGGTATTCTCCAATTCACTTATACATATAATTTTGAAGCAATACCTTTACAGTGTGCATTAATATCACAGAGAAAAGAATAACAATATTAAGAAAAGAATAACAATATTATACATGTACTAGTTTTAAGCCTAATAATTTTTTTTTATACCTAGCCAACCAACCTTAAATTTTTGTTCTGACCCCTATGCTTATTTTTTTTTTTGTGGACATATAAATCTTGAAATTGCATGTCTGTACATTTTCTTTTGAACATTAGGAACATTCCTCTCGGTATGACTATGGGAGAAACTGTTGGCCAGGTGGGAGAAAAATTTTATGCAAGAAAAGTAGTGATTTTTAAATTTCAATTTAATGTTTAAGAAAAATTGAAAAATAAAAATATAACTCTACCTACTGACCCCCTTTTTTATAAGCTTGTTATAGTAGCCAAAGCTTTTTTTCATAGGCCAAAACAAATAACTCAACTTTTGTCATTACAATGTATAGAAAACTATCCCAAATAGAACTATTTACAGTATTTCAAGCAGCAAGCTGTATTTTACAAATTGATACACAGACAGTAGATCTATTGGTCATTCTTTTGGAAATATTCTGCAGTGTTTACAACTTTTTCTTCAGACAGGCACCTACATGTACTAAATATTTATTACAGTAATTTCTTGATGCACTTCAACAAAACTCAAGTTAAAGACCTACCAACAATCGTTCCTCTGGGGAAATAATCCTTCCTTCCTGACTTGTGCTCCCAAGGGCATAATTTCCAAGACGGGATTTACTTCCGCTTGGCACAAAGTTGCCGATACGAGAAGATCCTATTTTTTCTAGGGATGCCTGCCTGAGGAGCCCTGACATTGCCCGAGCCTCACTGGTACTCAGACTTTCCAGAGTGAACTCTTTCCTCCGTTCCAATCCCTTGAAACGTGAGGAGGTGGTAGGTCTCCCTAGTGATTCTTGGAGACTCTCTAAAGTCAAGTCTTTATTGGATGCCTGGGGTCGGCCCAGGACCTCCTTAATGTTTTCTATGGTGAGATCCCCTTTCAGTTTTTGTTTTGTTTTGGAAGAAGAAGAAGGAGGAGGTTGTAGAGTATCCTTGTAATTTTCTAGATTCACATCTTTCTTTTTCGTGACAGTTTCCTGCAGACTGCTCAATCTGTGTAGGTCTCTCACTTTGGATGATGAAGGTGTACAAGTGTTAGAGCTTATAAAATCCGATTTAATGTTCTCACTATCCTCCCCCTCCCAGGATTTGACTCCCCCCTCCCTCCACTCGGTGGCGAGCTGTGACTCGTGCACCAGGCTACTATCCTCCTTGACACTGGACAGGATCCCTAATCGGCTAGCACTAAGTTCTGTATTCTCGGCCATCATCTGGCGACTCCTACTACGGGTTGATTTGGCACTATGGCTTTTATTGTGTTCGGAATTGGTTTCAAGTTCGTTATAATTTAACAAACCACTTCCTATGTTATGGTTGAGGCTAGCAGCCATGTTTTGACCCATAACACCACCAGAGTTCATATCATCTTTGTTGCTGATTTCTATGGTAGCAGTTTGCTCCCCTTGGGAGTATGATGAATGATGGCCAACAGGTGGCAGACAGAAGTTTCTGTTGAGGTTGTGAGATAGGGTTCTCCCGGAGCCCGGGAGCTGTCGACGTCTAGCACCACGGCTACTACTGGAATGTTCTGAAGAGGGCGGACGAGGAATCTTTTTCTTAGGCTGAAATGTATTCAAATAATAAGTACATATTCATGTAAAAAGAGAATTTTCTTGTGACATATTTATCTGTTTCAGTTATTTCCCTTAGTGGTCAAACTAGTGAATTTACCTTTTTGAGCAACCACTTTCAAACTTGTATTGTAGAAATATAGTCTTTATAAGCCATAATTATTTTAGTATTAATTTGTAAGAAAACTGCATTATTTTTACCTGGTTGCCCAGTATGACAAGTTTACATTTCTTGAAAAATAAAGGAATATGGTCATGATTGCCTCCAATATAGCAATCAAAATCAATGAGAAAAAATCATGTCTATCAAAAAACTACGCATATCTGATACATAATAATGCTTTTTTGACAATAACAGTTTATGTTATCATACAAAAGGGAACTGAACAAACCTTTTTAGTGAGAGTTAATTTCTCCATTTTGCCTCTAAGCTGCTTCATTTTCTCCTTGAGTTGTTCGTTTTCCTCAAGTTTCTCCTTGGGAGGCGCCTCTTCCTCCTCCTCCTGGTCATCAAAATTATACATCGAGGCCCCACTACAAGATACACAGTAAACATTAACCTTCATTTTAAAGAAAAATTTTTTTAATTACATTAATATTATTAGGTACACAGAGGCCGCATTACAAATTAACGTCAAAAAAATTACCACTCCTTCAAAAAATGTAATTATAAATAAAAAATCACACAATATTTTTTAGTATATTGAGGTCCCACTACAAGGAAATGTCAAAACACTACCCTTCAGTAAAAAATAAAAACATTAACCTTAAGAATTTTGTTTTAATTACATTAAAACTACTAAGTACACAGAGGCCCCACTACAAGGAAACCTAAAAAACACTACCCTTCAGTTTCAAAAGAATATTCAAACAAAATTTCAAAGTGACGTTTGGAATTTGTATCTATTGGAAAAAATAAACATCAAATAATAGAATGAATGTATTTATACTGGGTAATCATGTCGATAAATAACATCAAACTAGGATTTTCCATAAAAATGCAAGGACATGTTTAATGTCAAAGCAGTGAATTGTTTTTATGAAAGATATTAGTTATCATCTCAATTTACTGTATTCTTGGTTATTAAATTTATTCTTAATAATTCAAAAATATTAATTTCTTTTCAGACATTTCTCTTTTTTAATTCAAACACTTCTAAAGGCCAAAATAATTGTCAAGTTTGGCTAGGGATAAAAATACAGCACTATTGAACAGACATAAAATGCATCTTCATATGTATCTACTTCAGAAAAATTTTGCATTTATCAGGAAAAAATTTATGTCATTTCCTTTACAGAAAACTTTAAAATAGCAACATACATATTGACTTTTTTCACCAGCATTGGTACAGCTCCCTGTGGCAATCTCATTTTTTATTTTTTTCTAATCCTAAGACGTGATTTCTATCTCAGCCACCAAAAATTAAAATTCAATAACACGGCCCGAGTGAAATCACTTTCCTACATCAAACTGAATTAATGTCCCCAACAGACATATAAGCATCATTTTGAAGAAGAATCATTTCCTTGCAACTATCATCCTTCACGAAATTCCTAATCGGTAGTGAGCTTTAAATCCTTTCATGAAGACGCCAAAAAACAACATTGAAAATAAGCCCATCTTGGCTAGTTTAACGACCTACATTGGTTGGCTAATTTAAATGATTTGGCTGTCAATCTTTCTACCTGAGCCCATACCCGTAAATCTGTGTGTGGGATCATTCGAATCACACTCGTGGCTTTGTTTGTGTCCCTGGTATTGTGCGTGCTTTAGTGTCACTGCCAACATGTGTGTATGAATTGAATGGCAGTTTTTTATGTAAAATAAGTGTCTGCTGTCAGAATAAAAGTACTATATTTTGCTCCCGCTAAAAATTACACTAAATTAAAACATGTATAATTGGAGAAATGAAAATTTTGAATGAACTAAAAGCTACCGTGCCTGTCTCTCTTTCTATAATTTTATCTACACACTGCTTTAGGCTAGTACAAAGATAAAATGATAAACTAAAACTGATGTAATAACTCTGGATATCTTTTACTTCATTTTCTTGCTTCCTTAATCACACTAAGGAATACATTGAACTTTCAGGACGAGGAGGATTTTAACAAATGGCATAGACATATTAGTGCAGGTTTACTTCTGAAGATTTCCTAATTAAGATATATACAATTTCTCTTATCAAGGCCTTTTTACATATTTTATATATTTGTTCAGCGTAAGTGATAAAAGAAATGCCAATAATTGATAACAACAAAGTAAAACTGTGTCACTGCTGGGTCTGAAATCAATATCACTGTTTTATGATGCTTCTATATTGATACCTTTTCTTTTATCTATAGATTCTACAGTTTACTCAAAACTATGGACAGTGTACATTCAGTTTCATGAAAAAAAAAAAAGAACATGGTCATTTTCAGTTGGAGCAAGTAACTTGCACAGACTGAGAGGAGAGAAAATGTAGATTCTATATTTGTATAATGCCAGATTTATAAGACTACTCTATAATACATTCACAACAAATATCAATCTACATAAACCAGAAAATAAAAGCCTCATAATTATTTGTTATAATTAGGAAATGTTACATGTTTTAGTTATTTTAAGTACACATCCTTTTCATTTCAAACAAACTGAAGTGCAATATTCAATACACCAGTCCTCGGTCCATAAGGCATATAATTTATCATCCCTTGACTACATGATTAACATGAATCTTACAATCCTATAAATCTACACTGAAACAATAGTATCATCTGTGTGGGGTCTCATGATCTTTTCAACATTTGAGATTAAATCTGTAACAAATTTTACAGATCTAGATCACTAAAGTACTAGGGGATTCAAATACTGTAGTGTAAACCAACTTTTATTCGCTTGTGAGAAATTTTCGCGAAGTTCGCGAGAGCCTCTTCATCGCGAATATTTCTCGCCGCGAACTGGTTCTTAAAGTCTATGTGTCTATTAAAAAGAAACCTAAATAGGCTTTATCACGAAAATTAATCGTCGCGACTGGTGTACCCCTGGCAAATCGAGAAATAAAGTTGTTGCGAATAAAAGTTGGTTTACAGTATATTTATCAATACTGCAGTAACTAATCTTTCTAGACCTGTTTAACTTCAGTGCAAAAATTATATACATAAACATACTCTAGACTTTGTCTAGAAAATTTTCCTTAAAAAGTCCACTTATTAACAAATAGGGTCAATGTATGATACCAAGTAGAGAGTAGTTAGTTAGTATTCAATTGGGTACATGTGTTATTTATAAAAAAATCTTTACACATATCTAAAGCTTGATTCTCAGATTTAAAAGGTATAAGCGCTAACCACTAATCTCACCACAAAATAATAGATAGAAAAAAAAAACAACCTATCTATAAGATATAAATCTATCATGATTCACAGAATTTTTCAGAAAATGTTCAGCAAAAAAAACACAATGTAGATATGTGCTCAGAGATAAACCTTCACAAATCTCTCTTATTCACTCAATAAATTATTACCTCAGTGATTCAGAGAGCGGAGTAAGGGTTCCGTCCCCACGATCTACTACGCGGAAAAAATTCAACTGGTCCCCTTCTCTAAACACCAGTAGAGTGACCTGCCGATTGCCTGGTATTTTCTCCCAGATTTCGTCTCGATTTGCCTCCACATATTCTGCCATTTCTCTCAGGGTTGGGTCTTCCATTGGAACTAAAACATGAAGCAAGGACTATCTCAAGACTGTTTGCAAACAGGGGCAGGTATACACGAGGGATAATATATACATGAACAGTTACCTGCAATAATTGAGGGAATCTGTTTGAAAAATTATATAACTTAATACTGGACTTTCTTAGCTCAAATAGATTTTTGACAAAACATGAAATTCACATGTTTTATTTTTGTTAACCTAAATTAAAAGATGTTGACTTTGTATGATTTTATATTTGAAAACAAAAGAAACATGCCAACTGCCTGATCAAAACTATTGAGTAATTGTACAAAGTAGAAAGATTTTTGATGTGTAAAAGAATACAAATTTTACATGAAAAGATCTGAACTCTGCTAAATACATTTTCCTATGGTCCACCCATGGCGTGATACAGAACTCTAAATTAACATTTTCTTATGGTCCACCGATGGTGAGATACTGAACTCTACCTGTATGTTTAACACAGAATATATAATATTGACATTTAATAAATATAATCCCTATCAATTTGATGAAATTAATCTGTTTTTTAATACGAGAGTTATATTCTATACAATTTCCTATATATGTATAATCTGCGGCATGCTTACTTCTTCTGGTATTAATTGGACCGCCCCGCATGGCCAGGACCAGCTTCAGGGTGGCGCCGTCGTGGATGCTGTAGTCGTGGAGACAATAATCGTCCTCTAGCTCCATGGCCTGCCAGATTAAATGCTGCTGTCCAATGGGAATCCCTGGAAGAAAGAGAATTAAAGATATAACTAGGTAGAGATGAATAAAGTATGCAAGGATACACTATCAAATAAAAAAAATTATCATTATGTTATATCATAAAAGAATATTCAATGTGACCAATTGGCAAATGAAGATTTTATCTTGAATATATTTTCTTTAATCACCTTCTTGTGTTATCAAAGATTTGTGCACTGTCATTTAAAAATAAACATGACATTTACTTCAATCAAACTTCCTTTTTTATTTACATTGAATGCATTTTTTAACATGTTATTATAATTGTGTTTTATCATGAACATAATTTCAGAAACCAAATTTAGAATCTATCAGTAAAGAGGGATGCTATTTATGGATGTTTTTTATTTATTTCTGTATCCTGTGCTTTGGATAATAAAAGGTGTCAGGCAAGAATGGGGCAATATCCTCCTGTTTGATGACTTGTGTTGAACATGCATTAAAACACAAGACATGAAGTACAAAATATGTGTTATCCTTTTATCAAACTCTTCAGTGAATTTGATAGATAAGTTTTGGCTGAATCATTGGCCACTTTTGAAAATGTTCATATGTATTATCATACAACAATATGTCTAGGAATTCCATCCATTCTACCCAAAATCAGCTAAATTTAATGTGGATTAAGGAGTCAATAAATTCAGTATTATTTGTTGGACCACAATTAACGTTGTTAAATTGGAGTATAAAAATATATATACCACTGTCAAATCACCAAAAAATTTTAGTACTGCCTTTATTAAATGGTACTCACATTTACCAAGGAATTTGTAAAATTGAAGTGTTTGAGAAAGCCTTTATCAGATGTTTATAATGAAAACATCCAAGGAGTCTGAGCAGCTAACTCTTTCTTATAATAAAAATATTTAAATAAATAATTTCTATGTTTACTTATCCAAACACATTTTGATATCAAGTTCCCCATATCATACAGAAAAATATTATGAAAAGTGGTACATTCAAATATGTATTGTGATTACATTCTTTGCATATCTTGATATACAACACTTCTTGTTCCACCTTTACATTTTGATATGTGTACATAAGCTTAAATAACCCTAAGATTTAATAAGATTAAATTAACCCACAACACTTAATCCATGTCGAGTCTTTACTGCAAATCTTGTCATTTAATTGCCACATGACACATTAGTGAGAAACAAATGATGTCATAGTTGATTACTGATGATAGTGAAGTTTATCTTTACTTAAGGGGGGACCTATGTCGTTCTACGTCAAGGCAGCGTTATGTGACGTCACAATAGCGACGTTTGTTTTACCTGTTGACTTTTGCAGCTGTGATATAGGCATACCATTGTAATAATAATCAATAACGTACACCATTTACAAAAAGGAAAATTTATTCAATATTAATACCAGATTTATTTGATTTAGGAAGTTTGTTAATATTAGAATTCTCTTCTTTTGGTTGATAATTCATAGCGATTTCAGTTGTAAAGAAATACTTCGATGATATGCTGATATATAAGTGCAAAAGATAAGAAAAAATGCAGCAAAGAAAGCAGCTTAAATCAGGGAAATATGTATTAATTGTATTTTCTGATAAAACTAAGAAAAATTAAAAAATGTACTTATACCTATATTTGCTTATTGATTTATAATGAATGTAGATTTCACTGTATAAAGTCATTCCTATGTTCTAATAGGTGTTGGATGTTTACGGGATAATGGGGGGGGGGGATAATGATTGGAATGAAAAAGAAAAGAATTAATCTGTTTCTAATCAAAACAAAATACTCGTTTTTCGCAAAATATTTTCATATTAAGATGTTTGTCAGTGCTTACTTGCCCTTATTTAGTGCAGAAAGGTCAATATTTATGGCACAAGAGTACGAAAATACAAGAAAACGTCATATTTCTCGTTTGTTTTATCATAAAGGTATACTTTTTTCTTTGTTAAAATAAAGAGATGAATCATTTCTTTCAACAAATATGAATTACAACATTTTCACACAAAGACTTTTTAAGATATTACCTGTTATGCATGTCGGAATTGTAAAAAATACGACAAGAAAAACGGGGTGATACTTACATTGTGCTCCATTATAATTTTTCATACGAGATGAATTACAAGAATTTGCCTTCATTTTAAAGAAACAAGTCATATAAATTAAATACCTGTTGATTTTGATATGATTTGATATTTTTTGGCTCTTTTTAGCGCATATTTTGCGTAGAATAATAATGTCTGAAAATAATCTATTTTTAGCATTTCACACTGTTTTTGCACGTGCTCCTGTGTAAAAATAAGCATATAAAGGTATTGTTTTTAATACCTAAAAATTAAGAGCATGTGGTCAGGAAAGAAATATCAAAGTTTTGAAAATTTCACACAAAGACTTTTCGGATATAGGTCCCCCCTTAAATGTGGTTATGTGTCAACGAAACTTGTATACCATATCAAAGTAACCCCCTCCATAGACATGATAATAATCAAACAACAACAAAAATTAATGATATTAACAATATATACACATCAATTTTGTTTATTTTCGTTTTTGTTTTAGTTTTAAACAAAGGGTACAACAAAATCTAGTGATAAAAAGGTTGTCCCTATATATAGGCCTAATCTTGCAACTTTGTGTATTCCATAACAAAGGGTCAAGGCCAATTAACAATGGGGGACTGCAGGGTCTAACTTGGCCCTCAGTTTACTTATACCCCAATTATTGATAAAATCCTTTGTGTGTACATGGTCCATTTCTTTCATCCTGTTGACACATTTAGTGACAATAAAGCCAAATGGAGGCAATTCAGACATTATATATATATCGATATATAGCTTCAAAAGCACACTCATTTTTACCTTCAAGTCTTTGAATCTTTGCCTTTACGGACATAATGGTTTCAAAAGGTGAAACTCGCAACTCAAAAAAGGTTCCCGTTAATGTTTCAATGTACAGTTCCATTTTGATGAATGTTTGACTGGAGGACAAAACTATGGTTCACTGCAGTTTCATGCCCTCATAAAGCAAAACATTATTTTTTGTCAACAAAATCTCAAGTAATTGCCATTTTTATCCATTAGTTGCCTTTTCTTAACCTCCTGCACTTCAGCGCCCAGGATGTCGTTGTTTATTTCATCACAGAACAAAGCATCGTCACTCCCATTACACTCATAAACACAGTCTATGATTCACAAAGATGGTGGCAAAATTTTCTACACAGGAATTCGAGGTCTACTGAAGTGCCCGTATGTTGTAGTTACTGACAACAATTTATCTTGTGACGACATTTTTTGAATGCTGGACAACTCGCCCCCAAGACAGGTCGCACAACTTTCAGGACAACTCGCCCCCAATTTAGGACAACTGCCCCCACTCAAGACAACTCGCCCCCAGTTTAAGAAACCAGCGAATATTATATATTTTACAGATATTTGATATGAAATTGTTTCTAGAAAGTTAAAATAAACAACTGAAAATAAATTTTCTCATTCTGTTGAAAACAAAACAGAAATACAATGTATTTATAATTTAAACACTATCGTTATTGTCGCTACTGGCATTTTTTATTTACATCTTCTCTAAATTCGCATATTTATTTTGCACTTTCATCACAAAAACTAAATAAATGTAATTTTCAGAGCTTGCATGCAAAAATTCTCCATCACATTGAAACTGCATTAGAACTTGGATACGACACGCCAATTTTTTAAAAAATAAATACATGTACTATGTGTAATTTCGGAGCTTGCATGTACTAATTTGAATTAGTTATCACTTTGAAATATCAAAATTAGTTGTTAGCTTGGGTATGTCATTAAATTTTCTGTCTGATGTTTCAATTAAAATTAAGTAATTATCATTATCATCAGTACCCTAACACTGTCAGTTAGACATTAATTTCGTCATTAAATAATTTACATGTTTTAGCACCGAAGAAAATATGCTTCATTAAATTAGAATCTTTTATAAATAAAAATTTTGAAAATAGGAAAAATCAAATAAAATATAAATAAATAAACTAATGCATTTATTAACTCTATTTCCTAAGTATAAATTAAAGAAAGCATGGATAAATCTTTGATGCAAACACAGTGTTTTATGCAAAAAAATTATGTAAATGCATGATGAAAAAAATAAATAAGTTTAACCTATAGCTGTAAGTATTGATTATAATTTAATTTTGCATTTAAAATATACATTATTGAATAACACTTGTTTGTTTCCTTGCAATTTTAAAGAAAAAAATAATCGGGGCGAGTTGTCTTGAGTGGGGGCGAGTTGTCAAATTGGGGGCAATGTTGGGGGCGACTTGTCTTGGGGGCGAGTTGTCCTGATTCCCATTTTTTTGTGTAAACACATACACAATTTCCGATGACATCACTAATTTATGGCTAAGCAAGTTCCCTTTCATCTACAGAAACAATTCATATTTCAGCCATATGGCAATGTTACAGGTAATGATTATGTTGCTCAAATGTTTAATCCTTTTTTTATCATTAAATTCAGCAAATATATGATACATGACAGGACACCTGAAAAGAAGAAAGCAATATAGGTCAAAGGGTTATTGGATAGAGATAATTCGAACGATGTAAACAAGACAACCAAATTTTATTTTTTGGACGATGATTCTGTATTCATGATAAACATGATATATAGAAAGGTGAAGTACAAAGAATATCCAACGGTTTTACAGTTATTTCGTCATGGAAAACAAATTTGATATCAGATTTATACTGTAACGAAAAGTCCATTTCCAAGCAATTGATTTGATCACGATTTTGACTTTTCCAAGTTACTTGATCAGTTGTTGATGTCTCTGGTTTAACAACCTATTGATATGCATATATTGCTCTCTCAGGTAGCCTGATTTCGATGATAAGCTGTCTCAACTCTCAATCATAGGCCTTCACAGTTTTAGGATCGATGATTTACGAATTCATGCAGACATACCTAGAAAAACATGTAATATACATCATCGTGAAATCAAGTGTCTATATGGTCTAAACAGTAACGGGTTTGTTCGCCCGATCTACCTGTTCGTGGGAGTCCGTTCGCGCAGTGTCTGTTCGCCCGAAGTATTTTTTGCCCAATATCTTGTTCGCCCTAATTTTTATGCATGGTTCGCCCAATACTTACGAGTATATAAACTCATATGAATTAAAAAATAATATATATCATATTTTCTATTTATTTCCTTTACGAACTTGGGATATTTTTTCTCAAATTCTGATACGAGGAACAATGTTTATATTTAATCTTAATTAATTTTTGATTTGATTCTAATGTTTTTTGAATGACTTAGTGTTTGCACTATAGTTAATTAGATGATTAATATGATTAATATCAATGTTAATTAGGGGGATACATCCGTGTTATTTTTACGAATTGCGCTATGTTTTGAAAACAATTAAAGGACTGAGACGTTAATAGGTCCATTATAGAACTGAACAGCGGATGTTGAAGGTTTTACCTTTGAAGAATCTCCCTTTGATCTCAAAAAATGATTTATAAGAAGATGGAAGATGAAAAATGAAAACATGTATTTTAACATTTTGGAATTTCCAAACAGGTCTGTCAGGTCTTTGATAGGTCATGTATTTAGTGTGACCATTTGTGACAATATGCATAACGTCTGACAGTCTGTTTTATTTCGATTGTACCAAAAATTTGGAAAGAAATTCGTTAGATTTTATTCTACATTAAATAAGGGTGAACGGACTCTGTGCGAACAAGTTTTAGGGTGAGCGGACTCTGGGCGAACGGGAAATCGGGCGAACAATTTTTAGGGCGAACGAACATGGAACCGGTCTAAAACCTAGAAGAATAATAATTAATATGTTTATATTGTGGTTTGATCACTGTGTAAAAAGACAGCTAGCTGTGTCAATGAACAAAAACATGACCATTGTATGCTTATGTGATAAGTTCAGCATTTTGTAACTTTTAAACTTCATCATTATACTTTATATAAATGTGAAATTAAACTCTTGATCAAAGGTCAAGCACATGCAGTTGCAGATTTTTTAGAAGAATCTCATAAATAAAGGCCAGGGTCAAATGGTCATGGTGATTAATATTATATTGTTAACTATAACAAGGACATATTTAGCTCACCTGTCCCGAAGGCTCAAGTGAGCTTTTCTGATCACATTTTGTCCGTCGTCTGTCTGTCTGTCTAGCTGTCTGTCCGTCCGTCCATCTGTAAACTTTTCACATGTTTGACTTCTTCTCAAGAACCGATGGGCCAATTTTAACCAAACTTGGTACAAAGCATTGTTGGGTAAAGGGGAGTTTAAATTGTAAAACTGAAGGGCCAAGTCCCCTCACAAGGGGGAGATAATCAAGAAAAGACAAAAATAGGGTGGGGTCATTAAAAAATCTTCTCAAGAACCACTGGGCATGAAAAGCTGAAACTTGTGTGAAAGAATCCTGGGCTAGTATTGATTCTAAATTGTTCAAATCATGACCCCTGGTGTAAGGTGAGGCCACAATTTGGAATCCTAATTTTATATCGAACTATATAGAGAAAAAAAAAATTAAAATCTTCTTCTTAATATCTACTGGGCAGAAAAGCTGAAACTTAAGTGAAAACATCCTGGGGTAGTATGGATTTTAAATTGTCCAATTTTTTAACTGTGGGGTAAGTGGGGTTACAGTAGTTATTACAAGGGGGGAATCAGGTAAAGAACAGCATGGTCAAACCTACTGAGGTGAGCGATGTGGCCCATGGGCCTCTTGTTTAATATACACATCAATGAACAATTGAATAAAAACATACTTTAAGATATGAGGCTATTCAAAGGTCAAGGTTAAAATGATTCATTTTAATTATAACAAGGATATTTTTAATATATACATCAATGAATATTTGTATGAAGAACATATCTATAGATTATGAGGTTATTTACAGGTCAAGGTCAAAATGATTCATTTCTCATGAACCCACTTCACTTAAAATGATGATTGGTACATTCCAATTAATGAAGATTCATAATTAAAATGGGCCCTTTAGATTCCAAGGTCATTTGCTCAAAGGTCAAAGTTAAAAGGTCAAGAATATTGATAAGTTTAATGCAGGGTCTGTTATGAGTTTGTCAGTTTTCTATAGTGTTATTTTTTTTTAAAATAAATGAACGAAAAACTAAACAACATAAAATAGAGGACACAATAAGTTCTGATGGCATTTAATTCAAACTACTAAAAATTTGATTTATTTATAAAGAATCTTTGTTTAATGAATTTGAGATCCCAGGAAAATGTAGAAAGAATGCAAAAAGAAACAATTATAAACAATGAATAAAATAACAAGCAGCTGCGATGATAAAAAGTTAAATTTGCTTTTATTTCATAAGTAATGTAAGTGGGCAGAGGAAAACACTGTGGTTTCTCTGGCTTAACATCATTTATAAGTCCATAATGCATAAGAAGATGTCCTACATGTATTACCACTGTTTTTAAATCAGCACCTTCGTCAATGAGTCACTAATTGAATTATTATTGTTGAAGGGGGGAAATTGTTAAGAATTTTGATATTTAAATGTCAAAAAGGGCACCAATAAGTGATCTGCTCTTAGTGTACTCCAACATACTGTAGAGATACCAAAGGAATTGTAACCAAGGCTCTTTCTTGTAGGAGTAGCTTTAAACACTGAATAAGGAGACTGTTATTCAGATAAACATGAAGTTGGATAGCTTAAATTTTAACTCTTATATCTAATAGATTTTGATGCATGTTGCTTTTTAGCTAACATGAGCTAAAAGCTCATTTCTCGTGAGCTTTTCTAATCATCTTGTGTCCATTTGTCTGTTTGTTTGTCTGTAAACTTTTCACATTTTCAATTTCTTCCCAAGAACCACAGGGTCAATTTTAACCCAAATTGGTAGCTTTGGTACAAAGCATTTCTGAAAGAAATTGTAAGGTTTTAAAAAAGAAAGGCCAAGTCCCCTTCCAAGTGAAGACATTCAAGAAAATGCAAAAATACAGTGGTGTAATTAAATAATCTTCTTCTCAAGAACCACTGGGCCAGAAAAGCTAAAACTTATGTGGAAGCTTAATTCCCAAGGTAGTGTAAAATCTAAATTGTTCAAATCTTTGGGCAGTTGGCCACGGGCCACGGGGGGTAGTATGGGGTCACAATAAGAAATCAAAGTTTTATTAGAAATATATTAAAAGGAAAATTCTTTTAAAATCCTCTTCTCAAGAATCTCTGGGTCAGAAAAGCTGAAACTTATGTGGAAGCTTCCTAGAAGTGTAGTGTAGTATCTAAATTGTTCAAATTTTGGCCCCACAGGTAGGATGGGGCTATAATAGAGAGTCTAAATTTTATCAAGAAAAATATAGGAAAAATCTTTAAAAATCTTCTTATCAAGAACCACTGGGAAAAGAAAAGATCAAACTTATTTGAAAGTATCAGGAGGTAATGTAGATTTTAAGTTGTTGAAAGCTTGAGTCCTGGGGGTAGGGTGGGGTCACAATAGGAAATCTAAGTTCAGCATTGAAAGATATAGAAAAATTGTTAAAATTCTTCTTCTAAAGAATCACTGGGCTAGAAAAGATCATACTTATGTGAAAGCATCATGAAGTAGTGAAGATTCTTAATTGTTCAAATCTTGGCCCCCAGTGGTAGGACAGGGCCACAATGGCTGCATTTCATTTCCGGAATTTTTACAATTAAAAAAATTTCCGAAAAAAAGTTTTCATTTCCACTTTTTTTGTTTTCTTTTCAAAATTTTTCAATACGAGTGAAACAGATTTGGAAGACTTTACCTAAGAAAAATTTAAAGGAATACAAATAACAAATACATGTAAATCATTGAAATCCAAGTTCTGAGTTTTTATAGATTTATCAATGAAACGACTGTGAAAATGGAAAATGCAGGCAACTACCTAAATTAAATTTCGAGTGATTGACTCAATGTTAACTCTGCGCAGATGTAAAGCAGAAAAAATAAAGTTCTGTGTAGAGCAGTATAATAAATGCTTTATCAATCGGAATAAATACTCAATTAGAGTATCTCAAGTGTCTTTGACATAAGTTTGGTGCTGTAACTGCTATTAAATGAGGTGAAAAAGTTGTATGTTCTTTGAACTCTTTTACCAAGACTAAGTGCTTCATGTATGCATATACGTATAATAATATAGTTTTAATCAATATTTTGCAATAAATACTTTTAAAATTTCATATTCACTGCCTACATATTTTGATGAAAACATTATAAATTGCCGCACAGGTAAATTCCGGAAATGAAAACAAAATTATGTCGGAAATGAAATAAAAAAATGTCGGAAATGAAATAAAAAAATGTCGGAAATGCTATGCAGATTTCCGGAAATGAAATGCAGCGGCCACAATATAGGAAATCAAAGTTTTACATTGAAAAAAATTGAAAAAAATCTATGGGAACCACTGTGTTGATAGAATTATTGGTGATTATAGTGTAAATTAAAACTATTGAAATCATGGTCTCTGGACTTGGGGCCGAGATGGAACATCTTTAGAAAATAATTTATAATCAAGTTAGCGTTGTGGGCCATGGGCTTCTTGTTTTAAGTTGGAAATGCTGAATCTTGATTTGAGTAATTACATTTCTAAAGGACTTTAACTGTTTAAAAATCTTTTGTCAGTGGTGAACACTTTTGCAGATTGGGAGGGGAATAGCAAATACTACAATTGCTTTTCGGTTGATTTTGGGGTGTTTAGAACAAATAAATTTGAAACTTTAGGAATTCGTTTTATTTATTCAAAATACGATCATTGTTGTTAAAATCAAGTAAATTACCTGTAAAATACGATTGAAAACGTGCAATAACTTCATTTACATATACTTCCGGTATCTATAATAGTAGAATATCGATGATCGGAACTGAAAAATCCGGATTTTATTTACATTTTTCTCCTTTTCTGTCACATTTGGTGCCATCCCATGCCTAACAATAAGAGGTATGTACATAGACTTTAACTGTTTTCTTTTTATGAAGCTTTTGCAGATTGGGAGGGGAATGGGTTAGTTTTGGGGTGTTCTGGAGATAAGGCCATCTATAAGTAGTAGAAGGGCACTTAAGTGTGAATGTGGTTAATTCAATTAGGTGGTCTGATCAACTGTGTCCACATAGCATTTTTCTCCTTTCCTGCACATTAGTAACAATAAGAGTAGAGCTGTCATGGAAGAGCCTGGGTTAGTGTCTTCTGGAGATAAATCTATAAGAAGGCAAGAATGTGGCATTCAGGCGGTCTGATCAACTGTGTCCACATGGCTTAGTTGGTAGAGCACCTGATTAGTGATTCCTGGGGCCCAGAACCAAATCAGGGTCTGACTGCATATTTCTCCTTTCCTCTCAAATATCTTTTCAGAAAGTTTAAACAAATTTGGAAACATATATTAAGAAAGACAGAACATTGTCTCAAGCCACGGTCTGAAGTCTGCATATTGCTCTCTCCTTCCCATGGCTGCTTGATCACATAAAGTGTCATTATCTTGAATATTTATGCCTCTATGATGATTTACCAGTACAAAAATATTGGGCTTAATAGGTATTTATACTTTTTCAAAATCAAGTTGATTCAACTTCATTAATTTGAAATATTTTTCATCATCAGAGGCAAAAAATACAATATAATTTTGCAGGGGTTGACATTAGTGCATGAACTTTTATTCTTTTCTTATATTTAATGAACGATACATAATGATTTTGACACAAGATTAGTATATTAAGTGATGCAAATTTCTCTGATGTTCAAATGTCATTCTCTCTTTTGCAATTGAAATGTATTCTTGTAAATGTGAAGATTGCCAGCTAGTTTAATTTTTTTTTCTTTTTTAAGACACAAAATCTAGAATTAACGTCATTCTGGATTATAGGCAATTCCTCGCAAATTGTTCTGTTTTTCATATATTTTAAATATATAATCTACTAAAAAAAAAAATTTAAAGCATTGGGTGTAATTTAAATTTTCTCTAAATTTCCTACAAAAATTCCAAGCTTATATAACACAGTAGATGTTCTTAATTGTTAATTAAACTGTCATGATTAATGTGTCCAACTGTTAATTGACAGTGAATTAAAACATATATTTCTGTGTCTTTTGCCTGACAAGGGGATAAAAGGAACATCAAGCCATCAAAGCGGCACATAACATGACATTGGACTTCATAATTAGTGTCTGTACGGGCTTGGGGCTAGCCATATAATTGTTTGTTTGTGACTTGAAGCATACCTTTTTTACCATTGCTTACGACATGTCTTTTTTGACTGATTAAGCTACATTTATTTCCTGTTGTTCTTAGCATCTGTAAGAACTTGGATCTTTTTTTTGTCATTGCAGGCTTTGGATAGCCATCATCAAAGGTAAGGTCTTTTGTCATAGAATTTGGATAATCTTTAGGATGTAGTTTTTTTTTTTTAATAATTAGTGTTTTATCTTCTTCTTTTTTTCATAAAAGATAATTTTGATAATGATCCATGGTCCACTTCCAATACATGTTTTATATATAAAAATATAATAAAATTGAATCAGGTATCAATTGTAAGTGAGGTGAAGTAGATTCTTTTGTTTTCATCATTATACTGCTTTTTCTCAAAGAATCTGTTACATTGATTTTAATGAAAGCATTTCAAGAAACTTCTTCCAATTAGCAGTGAAACAATTTTCTGTTAGTTTCATATTATAGTGGCCTGCCATCACAGTCACTGTCCTCTTCTTGAAAGATAAAAAGTATCAATGTCAGAAATGACGTTTATTACTGTGGAACGTCACATACAAAATTCTTAACTTTTTCAAGGGAATACTTCAAATTATGTATATTTGAGCAGGTATAATTCATAATTTTGAATGTAGATTTGTGTATAAGTAATATCTTTTAATTTTCCAAAAGTAAATGAGGTCATGCATTTATATCTATATGATATTCATAATTGCAAGAAAAAATCAAAGGTCATGCCCTCTGGAACTTCTCAAAAATAAACGACATCCTCGTAGTAAATGACTGCATTGCTTTATGATCCTTGTAGATTTTGAGTTTGTACCAAAATATGCCCTTTTTAATATATTATTTAGTGAAACAGAAATTTGATAGAGGTGCATTTTTATCATTTGACAAGTACAGTTACTGTAAATACATGCAAAGGTTATCTTCTTCGCAGATAAGGTACTAAGGATCTGACATGACAGAATTAAAAGAAATGAATAACCACGGTAATGGTGGGGCTTACCCTTCACCCCCTGAGGCCGAGGAGAAGGAGGAAAAGGAGGAGAATCTCAGTGTCTCTATAGAGGAGGGCCAGCCCCCCAGCAGGAAATGTGCTGCTTTAAGGTCATGCTTTCACCAGTGTAGCAAACCTGTCAGCACAAAGTACCACCCTCTCTCCGAACACCCAGGAAAACTCGAGCGATTCCGATATGCTTTTATGTGTCCACCACACGGAAATCTTGCCATGTATATACAGTTTTTTGTAATGTGTGCCATGACTTGGGCAGTGCTTATTGCAATTACCAAAGATGAGGCTCTACCAGGGGGCAATTTCTTTTCTCTAGTCGTTCTCTTTACAGCAGCTGTAGCTGGGGGATATGTGTTCTCTTTATTCCGTTTGCCTCCATTACTGGGTAAGATTTTAATATTTTCGTAGAAAGCAATCATAGTCAAACCTCATTATCTTGAATTAGATTGGACTGAAAAGTTTTTGAGATATCCAAGACTTTCAGATTTTGTGGACATAGTACTTACAGACTAAGTGTATATAGTTGAGATTTTCTGTTTGATTTGTTACTGCAGTTCAACTGTATATGATACTTTTGCTGTCTGTTTTCCAGGTATGCTTATTGTTGGGGGTATGCTGAGTAACATTCCTGTAATTAAGACAGTAGGCCAAGGATTGGACTTGCAGTGGTCTGGGGCTCTCAGGTATTTATAATTACTAGGAATTATCATAATATTTCTTTGCCATTGTTTGGAACAATTAAAATGTCTATTACCACTGGTGAATAGAAAAATTTGTCTTCTTTTATAACAAGCCCGTTTTTAAGTATATTTTACCATAAGATAAATTAAAACCATAATAGTCACATAAAATTGAAGAGCATCTGATATTGGTATTAAAACAAGCATGTCGTTGACTCAGATTATATCAGAATGTGCATCCTTTTAATTTTTTAGAAAAATAGCCCTGACTGTGATCTTGATCCGAGCAGGTCTTGGCCTTGACCCTGTGGCCCTCAGGAAGCTGTCCTTTACTGTACTTAGACTGGCCTTCACCCCATGTCTAACAGAGTGTCTGGCTGAAGCCATAGCATCCCACTTCCTGTTGGGGTTGCCATGGGAATGGGGATTTATGTTAGGGTGAGTTGCTTTTTTTCCAATATGATTTTTATGCCTTTTTATGGTCTCAGTTTGTCTCAGAAGAAACGAAAACATAGCAATTTTATAAGGAATGATACCCAAGATGATCAATAGGTAATATTTATCATTTCTGTGTGGAAGAGGTGACAATGTGTTTTCTAAAAATTCTACAGCAAGCAATGAATAATAGAGCTGTTTCACAGATAAGCTTACCACAGACTTTTAAAGCGTTAAGTAATTCATAATTCACATGTTTGCTCACTCTGTATATTGAATATTTTTATTTCATAAGTGATTGATAGTATACATCCCTGAGTATATTGATGTTTCGCCGCTAAATTCAATAATTTGGTATAAGTATGAAAAACTTTTTATCTGCGGTCTCTCTATATCAATAGCAATTCATATTTTGAGCTAAAATTGGAATAAGGAGGGTGATTAATGCACCCCCCAAAATAGTCCTCTGTTGACAGAATCATTCAAATGGTGATTTAAATCCCTCATATATTTTTAAGAATGCCAATTTAACAGATATTTTCTGCTATACATGCATTATTATATTTGGACTGGATTGTTCAAGGATTATTTTGTAAGTTGTAAGCTGAAAGCTCAAGAAATGTGTTTTCAAATGCATGTTTCCAAAAATGGCAATTGCACTATGTCATACTTTATCTAGTCTGTACTCAGTAGGTGCTATTTGTAAACTGTGATTTAGAATTGAAAGAAAAGCATCATTTACACACCCCAGGGAACTCTTATAGTTTTATTATGAGCATAATTTTACAGCAAGGTGCTAACTTGAATTTCCAATTTCTTGGGTGTATGTGCAGGGATTTTCCACCCCATTTTGGGAATGGGGCCCAGGCCCTCCCAATTGGGAATTTTACGACATTTTACAACTTTTTGGGAAATTTTATAGCAAGATGTATTTCAATAAATAAACACTTATGATAGTTAGAATAAACTTTTTACTTCATATTTTCAGAACTTTACTTCAGAAAACAGATTTATTATTATAAAGTTTTAGCCAAGTCTCCAAAAATTATGTTCATTTCATTAAGTGTTCAAACCTGACCATGTTTGTTTTACATGAATTTTTCAAAAATTAAACACAGGCTATTCATTTTTGGGTAAAATGGAGTGATTTTGCAATTGGGAATGGGGCCCATAATCGGCCCTACACGGGGCAGTGGAAAATCCCTGATGTGCATGATAGTACACTTGTACTTGTTTGAAACCTAATTTTTGTGAACTTTGTCTTGAGATTTATTGTGAGAAAGAATATATATCCCCACCCACATTATGTTTCTTAGTTTGCCTGCAAGTTACTCTATTAATTTTCCCATCATAACACAATCTTAAAAATACTTTTTCCTCATTTTTTAAGCATAAGCATTAAATTTTAATAAGATAATTCTCTTCAAAGCTGTTTATTTAGTCCCCTATATGAACAAGTCCTTTTATTTTTTTAAGTTGGTAAATTGATAAAGTCTTTAAACAATTGATTCTACTGGTAAACTAAAGCCTCTGGGATCATTTTTATTTTGTCTGCATGGACAGTTGACAATAAATCCATTATTCCACGTAGGGGGTAGTGTGACCTCCATAGCCAGAAATTTAAACACACCCCACACTGCAAAATACTCAGTGGTATTTGTATTTCTTTATTCAGAGGTTGAGGGGCAAAATTCAATATGTTTTAAATAAAAGAGGGGGATTCCACCCAATATCATAATTTTCACCTACCAGTTGGTTGTTTACAAGGATTAAAGTTTTTCTTTCAATCAATAAGGAATTATATTCACGTAGTACACATTGTATTTACCTTTGGTACACTGGCCTAGTTTTGTTTATACTCCCGCAATAGTACATGCTTGACTGGAGGTAGTATCAGTGTTTAAACTGCACTTACAAGTAAAAGATAGTATGTTTGTTTTATAGTGAAAACAAGTATTCAGAGTTCCAGACCTAATTTTTTTTATCTATCGTAGATAGCTTGGTTATTGAACGAGTAGTAGTCTCTTTTGTTATAGAATAATAATGCAAGTGGAAGGTATATACCACTATATCCCTCATTAGAAGTTTTAATTGTCATGATTGCAATAACACTTAACACTACTGGATGGTTTCATTATCGTAATACAAGATTTATACCAAAGCAATCAGCTCATGGCTAAGACAAAGAGATATCATCAACCCACAGACCCCTAAGCAAGACTTTTATTACTAATACTAACTAATAACTATTATTATTATATCTCTTCTGATTTTTCCCTATATTACATTAGATTGTCAGGTGTGACTAATTGCGTAGAAATTGTTATAAAGGGACTAATCCTGGTGGGTTACTGTAAATCACTATATTTTCGCGACACCTTATTTTCGCGAGATAGTCATTGACTCTTGATAAGCGAGACAAAATTTACACGAATTGTGGTTATTGCTTCATATTAATTTCCTCTTGTAAATAGACAAGACACAGTTTGGGCAAAACCATGATTTATTATGCAATATTACAATGGTAAACATATAAGTCAATGAGGTAATCATGGGTAATTTCCCATACAACAATGTAGGTTTCACAGGGATATTCAAGATATCAGTAGAATATGCAAATCATGTTATAATCAAAACTATTACTACTACATTAGACATAAATATGAGTAAAAGACACACTCTTACACCATACACACACGCACACCGAAAAAAAAAAAAAAAAAAAAAAAATTAAGTTTTGATCACAGAGTCAAACGAGATAGTTTTCTGATGATGCTTACTGACCAAAACATGGGTTGAAATAGATGAATAAAGCGATATGATTGGCTGAAACAGTGCGAAATTTAAAAATTTACAACAAGCAATTTGATTGGTTGATTAGGTTGCTCTGGCCACCGATATTCAATGAGAAATAGAAAGCCCCTGGATTTGATTGGTTAATGAATAGAATCGTCCTCCGGGCAAAACCCATTTTTAAATTTAACAATTAGACCCTTCCAGTGGAAGATTCCATTATGGCCAATTTGGTCAAACGTAAATATAAACAAAAGGCAAGGTACTGAGGAATACAATGTAAATTAATAAAAATTAAACAACTTTAATAGCACATTAATTTCCTCTTGTAAATAGACAAGACACAGTTTGGGCAAAACCATGATTTATTATGCAATATTACAATGGTAAACATTATCTTAAGGAATACTATTATATGCGAGTTCGCATGCGAATAAAAAATAAAAAGTGATTTACAGTAGTCAAGTGAGCTAATCCCTGCTTCGAAAGCTAATTCGTGATTATCTGTAGTCCTCTAGATTTTACTTTTACGTTGGTATGATATATGAATGGTCTAGTTCCCTTGTTTTGGTTCAGTGAGCTAATCCCTGCTTTGAAATCACGCTATCTAAAGCCTCTAAACTTTGTGTTTGTATTGGTATAATAAAACAGTTAAAAAGGATATCATTGCGGGAGTTTGCAAGATTCCAGTTCCCCTTGGCCAGGACTATTTCTTTTGGCTTTGCCTCGAGAAATAGTCTGGGCCTCATAGAACTGGAATCTAATGCTAACTCCCTCAATGATATACTTTAACGGTATACTAATACATGTACTTTAATGAATTCAGTATAGAGAGTAAAAGTATAGAAGTGTGTTTGACTGATTATGTTTGCTCGTTGATTTGAACCAGGGTTAATAAGCAAACAAATGATAAACTCTACAAAGACAAGCCCTCAAATAAAATCATGGAATCTAATTCATGATGACTTCTTTCCGTTCAGGAATCTGTATCAGGGGCGGATCCAGGAATTGAAGTTAGGGGGGGCGCCAAATTTAGGCAGGGGGTCTGGGGGCCGCCTTGAGGCCCCCAGTGGGTCCAGGGCAAAGCCCTGGTGGGGGCCCAGGGGGCAAAGCCCCCGAAGCTCATGGATTCTAGAGGTTTTGTAGGGTAAAAATGAGGTCCACCGAGAAGACATTTTATTTTCTCGATAATGCTAACTTTGACAATTAGTTCAGTTATAAACTTGACAATTAAACTTGGTTGATGGATGCTATTTGTTTTGAGATTATACAGTCACCCTTGGTCCTGCCTTGTTGGCAGTGTTGGTGCATGATGGCAGTAAGCTGTAAAGATTAAATGGTATGGTATAAACTTTGAGAAAAAGTTGTAACAGATCAAGAAAAAAGCTATCAACAAAATTAATACTTGCCACTCATTGCATTGTTGCATTTTTGATATTTTTTCTCAATTTAAGCTGCTGGCGCATGCAAAAAGAACCTCCATTTGTCACATTTAACTTGTTTGATAATTGAATTTTTTAAAAAAACCTTGTTTTTTGCATACAAAGAATGTTTGATATTGAAGTAAAATAACCCAGGTACTACAATGTACAAAGTTGGGGATGACACTGCACTTTTGACAACTGATTTGCAAGTTAGTGGATGCATCAATAAATCCTCTTCAGAAATCAGCTGATGATTTAAGTGTAGAAAGGCGCTGTTCTGAAGGGCCGCAGTGTATATATCCTTCAGACTGTTTGTGCTAGGTACTATCTGGACTGACATTTATAGATAGTTGTTCAATAACAGTTATTCTTCATTTCACTGAGGGGGTAGAAAACTGGCCTATTTTATTCATTACCATTATAAATTTTATGGTTTACTTTATAAGATCATGGCATTATATGCGACATAGAAAATTTAATGTATATATCTTGAAATTGGGGTCCATAGTTAAAATTTTGACCTGTTAGTTGCGGATTTCAAGTGTTAAATACATATAGTTGTAGAAAATGGAAAATCCCCCATGGTGTGATAACACTTCTGTTGATTATAAAGTAGGAGTAAAGTTCTCAGATATTAAGGTTCTGTAAATTTGGATGCAATATTTTAACTTGATAATTTTTTCCATAAATGAAACAAATGTTCAAATACATTGTATCAGATTTCCAAAATTGTCTTCAATCAACAAATTTATGAAAACTCTATAAAAAAAATGTCCTGGGCTCAAATCCAAATGCAGGACTTCAGATGAAACCATATACTGTAAACCAACTTTTATTTGCGTGCGACAGATATTCACGAGTTTCGCAACTTACTTTAAGTCGCAAATATTAATCGCCGCAAATCATTTATTTTGCTTTGTTTTTGTAGAAAATGTTTCCTTATTTGTGAAAATTAATCGCCGCTGATTGATTTCAAACTGAGGAATCGCGAATAAAAGATGACGCGAATAATAGTTGGTTTACAGTAAACTGAGGTCCTATGTTGCAGTAAAAGATCCCTCACTGCTCAAAAGCCATCATTGCTGAGCATATGCCAAAATTTGCAGCTCTCCACCACCAAGTGGTGGCTTCTCAGTATAAGTAAAAAATTCTTGAAGGGGCATGAAAAAACATTAACATATTTTTATGTCTTCCAGGTTTGTCCTTGCTGCTGTGTCTCCTGCTGTTGTGGTACCCTCCCTCCTCAATCTCTCAGACCGGGGCTATGGTTTAGACAAGGGCATTCCCACTCTAGTCATTGCTGCAGCCAGTGTGGATGATGTTTTGGCCATCACAGGGTTTGGGGTGGTACTTGGAATAGCCTTCACTCAAGGTGGGTAGAAATGAATTGATTTGTGGAAAGGACTTATATAGGCAGTGCCTGCTGTCCAACCCTTTTATGTTAATTCATAATAAAATATTGTTTAAATTAATTAGAAATGAATTGATGAAATATACAGATGAGTTATACATGCATAAACCAATTAGTTCACATTCTTTTGCAAAACCCAAGTCATTGAAAGAGAGTTACTTTACAAGTGGTATGCAAACAGCAAACTTTTGAAAGCTCAATAACCGTGCGTTGAAATCAATGAAAATATAGAAAATTATAAGAAGCAGATATTTACACCTAGATTTTGTGGAATTCATGTATCTGTCGTTAAATTACATTTAGAAAAAATCCAACTACATTTTGTAAAATAAAAATTTTTGTGTCAATTTACCTGGTATAAATGTCTCAAGAACATAAGACTTTAGTAACGGCTTTTGTGAAAATTTTTATTTCTTTAAAAAAAAAGAATTATCAAAGATTATGCAAGTTTAAAGGGGGTCAATACCTTCCCTAAGTAGACTTTTTATGTTTTGTACCACACAGACTGGATTAATGGAATAAGCTTGTTTCCCAGATAATTAAGTCTTCCAGTGGGTCCGATATGTTCTAGTTGTTGACTATCATGGTGGATGATGGGATGAGATTGTTGTAAGAAAAGACACAGATACCAGCATTGCATGGTTACAACTGCTGTGTCATCCATGAGTTGACAGTACAAGTCTGTTGTGTAAAGATACACAGGCAAGATTCAAATGGCATAATTTTAATTAAAAACAAGACTTTGTGTAATGACTAAGCAGGGACTTGGTTGTTATTTAATTCAACCTTTTTAGCTTATTCTTATGTACTTATACAGTTAATTATATTTCACATCGCATAGAATTATTAGTTACAGTGGAAGTTAAAACTGCTCAAAATTTTAAATTGCTTTATCAAACTTGTCTTTTACAAAATAGCAAAGTTAATTTTCTTTTGGGTCTAAAATTATTGTATTTATGTAGTTCATAGCATGCAAATATTTCAAAGTAGACTAAATATCCTACCCAAAGATTTGGAACTGTTTTACCAGCTTCTAAACTAGACCTTGTTACAGTAGTGCAAAAGATGTCTCAAAAAATTAACTATTCAGTGAAAGAATCATACCTATTGGAGGAAAATGATATAAAATCCATTTCCCCCCTGCTGCTTTTACTGCAGATAACATTGGTATCAAATGCTATGCAAATAACACCAATTCAATTGCAGACCAATAGCAGCTTACAATTGAAAAAAAGGAAAAAATACCAATGACAAACACAGATAATGCCTGTTGAGATATATAGGTAAAAAAAAAAAAAGACCAAATTATGTGAGGGGCTCATCAAAATGGAGTTCAGATACTCCTCCCCATCCAGAATAAATATGTGGAATCGCAGAATCGCTCAGGTGTGCACCCTAAGAGACAGCGACCCCCTGCTGTGCCGATCATCGCAGAGGGGGATGTATTCATTATCATTAATTTTATTTCCCATCAGCCCTCAAAGACAGGGATAGAAAAGAACAATAATAAATTGTCAGCCTTCGGAAGATTGGATACCACACCGGGAGTGATGAACAACATTCGAAGCGTCACATTGCGGGGGATATTTATTGTAATTTAATGACACGTGCTTTGATATTGGAATTTTTTCATAAAACAATTATGAAATTCTTCAATTTCTATGAACAGATAAAAAGTTGAAGCTAGTAAAAATGAATTAAGGCAGTAATATTAATGCTGACTATTTTATCAGGTATTTAATTTCAAGCTTTAAAAAAAATTTGTTATGAGTGATCTGTCTCAATTCTTAAACATCTTAATGGTGCGGGAGCTTTTGTTAAATTTTGCGCAAGAATTTTTTTTGAGGCTGCAACAAATATTTCATTACCTACATTTCTCCCACCTCTTTATACACATGACCAGATATAAATAAAGAGGTAACTTAGATTAGTTCTGTAATCTTAATATTTGCAATAAACAGCGGTTTTCCAACAGGGAAAAAAAAAACAGTGCTGGGTTTTGAAACTCGATCTGATTGTAATTTAATAAATTGATTGAAAAAGAAATAGAGACTGAACAATGTCCTTGACAACAATTCATATTGTTTGTCATTTTGCCATTCTTTTTTTATTTTGGAGGGTGGGGGTGGGGGTGGGTTATGGGTGACAAACTATGATTATTTGATTCAGTAAACATTGCCATATGTGGGATGTTGATAAGTCTGGGGGGATTGCATTTCACACCAGGGAGGATTTAGCCCACCTGGAAAGGCGCAACCTTGATAACATAAGAAATTCTATGTATGACTGGACGTCTTTCTTTTCTTCTTTATTCAGTGAACAAACACATGTTTACAAGGGGTATATATACAATGATCAGATCCAAGTGATAAATGAAAGATTTAACCTTTTGACAAGGGAAACGGGGCTTTTAAAAGAATTCAGTAAATGCAAGAACTTATAAATAGCCGGTGCAATACAAAGCCATTTATGCATTAAGCCATGCTCAGTTCAATAGAGGGCTATTACCTGCCCTAGTATATGGGAGTAGGATGATGGCGTGAGACTCGGAATTTAAATGTCAATATGATTATATCGATGCTTTGAAGTGGCGGAACGAGAAAGAAAAAAACAATCTACAGGAGGTCTAGCTGGGTGTTGTAATCCCGGCCTGGGGAGGTCTTATATTATACATTTTTATCACTGTCTAAACGATGAATTCTTCACTGACAGACAGCGGGTCGAAAACAATATCTTTATAGAGGTATATTGGACCACACTATCGAGTATTATTTTCACTAATTGCTCAGCAATTATCTATAGGAGCTTATAATCAATTTATGGATTGCGAATTAAAGTGAAATATGCATGCGGTATCCAAATGGAAACTTAATTGAAGGAAAATGATGATTTTTACGTCAATTGATCTGATGCGTGCTTGTAATATTTAAGATTTTGATTATGATAATTTTAATGTTTTACAGGAATATATCTGTTTTATATTTGGAAAATGACAATATTATTAAGTCAATTAAGTTTATTTTTTCTCTGAAATTAATGGACCCTCAGTTAAAACAAAATATTATCACTTTAGGTGATATGTCATTTTTTTAATTCATTAATTTTCAATTTTAAGTGACCTTGAAAATATAGGTATGGTATATACAGTGTATATTAAAGTTATCTTTTTTTATTTAAAAAACAAATTGTTTCTAAGAAGGGGAAAGTTGTGAAACCCACAAATATCCTATTTCTTTAAAAGTTTAAAAGTCTATAAAAGTTGCATGTGTTCAAAACATGGTAACAGAGGGAAGGATGACCCAGTATTCATTGTCATTAAACTAAAAGTTGCTTTACTGCATACATCAGACAACTTATTATCAAAACTAAATGCATCCCCCCCGCCCCCCCCCCCCCCCCCCCTCTCTAACACACCCTAGCATTTCTCATCTGAGAAGATTAATTGTCATTTATTTGCAACACATATGCTTTGTCTTTAAATTAATTTTCCAACAGGTTCTTATATTGTCCTGAGTATAGAAACTGTTACAAGGAAAATCTTAATTATTATATGCCAAAATCTGAATGGTTAACCATTAGCAAAGGAAGTTCATTGATTACCGCAAGATTTCAAGATTGGTCTGAAGCAAGGATTGCAAAATCTAACAGCAAGAAATTGGGTGGTCCAGTCTTTTATGGTGAATGAATGAACAAAAGCGATGCAATACATGTATCTTAATCGATAAAAATTTTTTCTGAATGTTGATGAAAATCAATAATGATCACTTATTAGATATAATAACCATGCATTAATGCAGAGCAAAAAGACAACAAATAGTATTAAAGAAAAAAATTGTATCATGGTTATTTTATCTATAAAAAATTATTTCAGAATCAAGCACTGATTTGTACCGTGCAAATAAAAAATCATTCTCTAGTTCACAGTGCTATGGCCTATGTACGAGGGGTGTTACAAAAGTTCGCGGACAAGTTCAATTGTGAGCGCGCTATTTCCACGAAACCGGTCAAACTTTCCAGATAGAATCTTTACATTTTTTCCAATAAATATACAGGAAATTGTTGCTCTCCGGTGATTATTAAAAAATATACAGCTTTTTTATTTTGATAAAACTTGCTTCACGGAGCATGCCACATTTTGGCACGTTTACATCACAAAGACTCTTTATTAAAATTAAAAATTGCACAATTGGAGCGCAAAGAGATTTATGATATTTGACCTGCCGCTAAAGTATTCATGAAACGTTACTGGGAGAAATTTTTAACTAAATTGGAGTGTATATGACTGTTTTATAGCCGTTTGTATATGATCATTGCGTAAAAACACAGCCAAAAATCGGAACGTCATTGAGCGTCATGGAGCACTGCACTACGTAAAAATTATGTATGCAGACTGGAAAATGTCTAAAAAGAGATTAAAATGTTCAAGATGCTGCCGGGAATTTCCTACACCTACAAAGTTTTCAAATGGTTGTATCTTCATAAGAATGGAAGGATTGACATTTTGAAAGATTAACTCCAGCGATACTTCAATACCCCCGTATCGCATGGACGTTGCGTTGCGACTATATGGTTTTTTGCATAGTTTCCATACCTGATCGATTAACTGAATAACTGCATAAACTTTTTTTAAGATCTCAATAATATCCGAATCAGTACAAAAGACATTGTAGAAGAAAAGTAACATGTCTTGATATAGATATTCAATTTTAAAGTAGAAAAAAGATTAGAAAAATATAAAGATTTATAGAATTGCGACAAAGCTTAACGGGTTGAAATCTGGTTGTTACATCGCCTTACGTCAAGTGATTGCTCCGTGAATCCCATAATCTCTTAGTAAAAATCGTTGTAAATTTTCAAGATTTTATTATATGGACCTGATTTTTTACATACCAATAAACAAAATGTAGTAATTTATTCAGACATAGGTCATACTTCACAGTACACAATAGATTTTCCGTAATTCATTGTGTCCGCGAACTTTTCTAACGACCCTCGTATATAGGGAGAGGTTTTTTTAAGTTGCAAGAACTTGTTACCAATCCCATTGTATAAATTATACAATAAAATATGTTCAAAACAAACAATAGGGTTTGTTGACAATTAAAGTAAGGAATTAATTATTTAAAACAATCTCCTTTTTCTTCAGGATTTACTGCACTTTTATTGATTTCAAATATATGCATCAAACTACATTCTTAAGTTTAAGGTGACGAGGGGATTATCTCCCCTTTAACAAAAAGTGATGCATGAAGAAATGTAGGGCATATTTCTAATTAGTGTCACATACTGGTACAGTCATACATAATCCATATTACGTGCATCATATGCAGATTTATATGCAACCTTGGGCATATTTTTTTCAGAATTGGGTTTAAATATTAATCTGGATTGTTGCTAGTAATTGGTTTGAAGTCAATATGTCGCAATCCCCTGTATATCTGATTAATAAGCGTGAAATGCAGTAATTGTGGCAAAAGGTGTTAAAGAATTATTGTGTAGGGTTAAACAATTTATAATACACTGTAACTGATAGCCAGCAGTGAAGCAGTTAATTTAACAATTAAATGTATGACTAAATTAATTACATGTATAGCTTCAAATTGAGATAAATAGTCAATATAATTCTTTTTTAATCATTTGGTCAAAGTGAGATTGCACTTTCATACTGTAAACCAACTTTTTTTTTTACTTTAATATGAGCAAGAAATATTTGTCAGATTCATGGTTTTCTTTTTATACAGTGGACCTTCAGATATCCGGACGCCAGATATCCGGATGCTTCAGTATCCGGACGATTTTTCATCGGAACAGAATTTTAAAATGCTATTCTGTCTTGTTTAACTGGTGATTCAGATATCCGGATGCTTCGCATATCCGGACAAATTGACTGGGAACCAAAGCGTCCGGATAAATGAGGGTCTACTGTATATACTTGCAAATATCACAACATCAGCTCAATGCAATCCATTCAGTTGTGAGTTTATGTGCTTAAATGTTGCCCCAGTCACCAAATTAAAAAAAAAATTGAAGTAGCAAGGTTAGCATGCTAATATTTATAAAATGGGCTTCAGTATTTTATTACAAGGGTTAATAAATTCTGTCATTTTGTACATTTCAGGGGACCTAGCACTGACCATTGTAAAAGGCCCGTTAGAAGCTTTGCTGGGTGTAGCTTTTGGGTGTGTGCTGGGAGTCTTTTTGTGGTACTTTCCATCCAAAAATGGAGTAAGTTTCCTTTTTGTAAAGAGACTAAATGTGATTGTCTTGTGGTCTATTATTATCCTGATTGTGAGTGGTCGAACCAGTATGTATGGGGTGTGATAGTAATGTATGCATGTGTGAGTCCTGGTATATATACTTATGCATGGACTATCTCTTTTTGATCTTGACTATACATTGACGATAATTTTGGATGTTCTCCTGCGAGAAATCCAGTAGCAGTTTGTCTAAGAAATTCCTTATGGGATCTTAGTGCCTTATTGATGTGACTGGTCACCTTTGTTCGTTCGTTTATACTTATATCTATCATCGTAATTGTCAGCTAATAAATTATGTAAACCTTTATTGAGGAACTTTTGTGTTGCATTATAATTCCCTGAGATTGGGAGACCCGTGACAGTTCATAAAAATGAAAATGAACGAGGCAGCAGATCTGTATTTGACTGGTCTGAAAAAAAAAAGGTCATCCACCTATTTGTTTCAGACCAGCCAGCAAGAGACCTGCAGTTGGAATTGTTCATAAAATGAAAAATGTATAATGAATTTACTGCAATACATTTCAAGATGGGTATTTCAAGCAAATTTTGTTTAGCTTCTTTAAAATGATTGCTTATTTTAATTGTTATATAAAAATCATACTAGTTTGAAAAAAAAATCGCAAGAATAACCAGTAACTATTATTTTTATTCTCACCAGTCCAATAGAATGTTTTATCGGTCCATGCTGTTATTTGCTGCGGGACTAATGGCGACATTTGGGAGTGATGTGGTCCACCTTCCAGGTGCAGGCCCACTTGGATGTTTGACTCTGGCTTTTGTTGCAGCATTCAAATGGAGGAAAGAAAGAGAAGAGGGACAGCCAGTGAGTATTTCAGGCCAAATATTTAATTTTTTTTGTGTTATGTTATTTTTAAAAATATATTCATATTCAAGATACGTCAGACTTTGGAACATGTATGTAAACATTGATATCTTGAATACCTAGGAATTTTTTCTCAGTCCTTTTGAGTTTCAGATAATGACAGCTACTCATGTATTTTTTTTTAATTTTCCAAGTGTATTTAGCAATTTTAACTGACCTGTGATAACAAAATGATATTGAATAAGAATTATAAATGAAACAAAATTAACCAAATCAGTTGTGAAAAAAAAATACCATTGAGCTTCAACAAACCTTGTTTCTTACAGTTTTTGGTTTCTGTTTTAGGATACCATTGCAGAAGTAGTAGGAGTTCTGTGGATGTTGTGTCAGCCATTACTGTTTGGACTTATTGGGGCAGCAGTCAACTTTGACAGCATTAAGGATCTCAGCACACTAGGTATTGTCATTGATTATACTCCTTACTTTCTTTTGTGATGGTCTTCTGTATCCAGGGTTCTTTTAACCCATGTTATTTTTGCCCTAGCACATTTGCAAACAAGTTTGCCCCATTTTAATTTTACCAACACATATTCAAAGAGAGATAACTGTTTCTGTTAAATTCGCCCGTTTAAATTTCCCTATATATGACTTGAGCCAGTTTGATTAAAGCCAGCCCCCTTCTCCTTTCACTTGTCAGGTGATGAACGATAGGAGAAGGGTTGTTAATCAGACTCAACTTGAGCAAAGGGGGTGAAATAAATTGGGGATGAAAATATCCCTGTTTACAGTATATACTATATAGGTTTGTTTTTGCTTTTTCATTTTGTGTAATTGGTGGACAATTTATGGGGAGTTACTATTCATACCAATGGAGAAAAGAAATTAACCATGTTCTTGCAGACGACCATCTTTGATACCCAAGTGTCAGATTTGTTTACCCTCATGATGGGGGAAAACGAAACGGACACTTGGCTAACAAAGATGGCGGACCAGTAATATTTGGCATTTCCCACACATTCAGTACTTAAATATTTGATGTACAAGTAATTCTAAACCTTTTTCTTGTAGGTCTAGGTATAGCTGTGTTGGCTATAGGACTGGTGGTAAGAATCGCTGTATCATTCTGTGTGGTGTTTGGATCAGGCCTTACCATCAAAGAACAGCTATTTGTGGCTCTTGCCTGGTTTCCCAAGGCAACAGTTCAGGTATTTATTTGTTAGCAATAAATTACAGTAAAACACCATGCAGTTACAGAAACATGATGATAATGAGTTCTTGCTCACAAAAAAAATGATTTTCATTCCATGTAGTTCAAAATCTTTGAACTTGTTGAATACTGTAACAAGGCATAATGTTCAATCGACATATGGAAACATTGTTAGACCCTGGCACTGTAAGGTAATTGTTTTACATGTGCTAGAATTTTATTTTTAGAGTCTCTATTTTTAGCTCTACTGGTCAGAGACCAGAAGAGCTTATGCGATAGTAATGCGTCCGGCGTCCGTCCGTCTGTCTGTCTGTCTGTCTGTCCGTCTGTCTGTAAACAATTTTTCAAAATGCTACTCCTCCTACAGTTTTGGTCTAATTTCAATATAACTTGGCACACAAGTAGAATACACTAAGATACATAATTCTGTGTATCGGTTTTAGATTTCGATGAACGGTGTTGCCGTGGTTACTAAAAATAGAAATTTCTGTGAAATTCTTTCAAAATGCTACTCCTTCTACAGTTTTAGTCTGATTTCAATATAACTTGGCACACAAGTAGACCTCTATATAGGTATCCGGCTGGTCTGGTAAATTGAAGATTCTCTTGGGATTTGTATGAAGTCTGGCAATCAAGTCCTGTACAAAATAAGATAGTCCTTGACACATGCCTGATTTATTACCCACTTTCAATTCAGATGACCAAATAATAGAAAAAAGAGCCTTGAAACATATACCAAGAACAAAATATGATATTTCATTTTGGTTGGCAATGGTTGCCAAGGTTTTTACACCACAGAGAGCCTTCAAAGTAACACTCTGTTTGTTTAAATCTGAACCTATCTTTTAAAAAAGCACATTTCCTCATAACTAATGATCAATTTTTAAAGATGTTGGTGTGCTCCTAGACTGAAGCTCTACTGGTTTGTACTTATAGCAAAGGAAGAGAAAAGTAGAAACTTTTCAACAGCAATAAATAGAATAATGATCCTTAATTAAGTCTCTTTATGTTCTTAGTGCAGTCTACTTGCATGCCACATTTATATTATAATCAGACTAAAATTGTGTTTGGAGTAGCATTTTGAAAGAATTTCACAGAAATTTCTATTTTTAGTAACCATGGCAACACCGTTCATCGAAATCAAAAAACGATACACAGAATTATGTATCTTATTGTAGTCTACTTGTGTGCCAAGTTATATTGAAATCAGACCAAAACTGTAGAAGGAGTAGCATTTTGAAAGAATTTCACAGAAATTTCTATTTTTAGTAACCACGGCAACACCGTTTATCGAAATCAAAAACCGATACACAGAATTGTGTATCTTTGTGTAGTCTACTTATGTGCCAAGTTATATTGAAATCAGACTAAAACTGTACAAGGAGTAGCATTTTGAAAGAATTTCACAGAAATTTCTATTTTTAGTAACCATGGCAACACCGTTCATCGAAATCAAGTTATACTGAAATCAGATTAAAACTGTAGGAGAAGTAGCATTTGGAAAGAATTTCATAGAAATTTCTATTTTTAGCTCTACTGGTCAGAGACCAGAAGAGCTTATGCGATAGTAATGCGTCCGTCGTCCGTCCGTCTGTCTGTCTAGCTGTCTGTCTGTCCGTCTGTCTGTCTGTAAACAATTTTTCAAAATGCTACTCCTCCTACAGTTTTGGTCCGATTTCAATATAACTTGGCACACAAGTAGACTACACTAAGATACATAATTCTGTGCATCGGTTTTTCATTTCAATGAACGGTGTTGCCATGTTACTAAAAATAGAAATTTCTATGAAATGCTTTCAAAGTGCTACTCCTCCTACAGTTTTGGTCCGATTTCAATATAACTTGGCACACATGTAGACTACACTAAGATACATAATTCTGTGCTTCGGTTTTTGATTTCGATGAACGGTGTTGCCGTGTTGCTAAAAATAGAAATTTTTTTCTGAAATGCTTTCAAAGTGCTACTCCTCCTACAGTTTTGGTCTGATTTCAATATAACTTGGCAACAAGAAGACTATACTTAGATACAAAATATTGTGCATTGGTGTTTATTTTGATGAGTGGTAAGGATCATTTTTCTATTTATTGCTGTTTTAAAGTTTCAAATCCCAACTGCTACTCTTCCCTTGTTTTAAGTATAAACCAGTAGAGCTACAGTCTCGACAGAGACTTCTGGTTCTATATATAAAATGAAAACAAATTTTCAAAATTGTTCTCAAAAGTACCGGTACATTTTTTTCACTATCTCTTACAGGCTGCTATTGGTGGATTAGCCCTGGATGCTGCAATAAAAATGGGAGACCCCACTCTGATTAATCTTGGAACTAGTATACTAACTACAGCAGTGCTTTCTATCATTATTACTGCCCCTATTGGGGCCCTCGCGATTGCCCTGTCTGGGCCCCTCTTACTGAACAGAATAGACCCCAAAACAGGGAAAGTGGTGTCTAAAGACAGTGAAGACCCTGAAAAATCTTCCATGTTAGAACAGGGACAAAATGGAAACGTGGAGGACACGCATGAGGCTTAGGATTTCATATTGTTATTGTAAATATTATTGCTACCTCAATCACAAAATGTTTTAGCTTTCAAATCATTTTAAATTAATCATAGATATCATCTGAATACTAGTATATAAGATAATTTATTTTTATGAATTTTTATTGAAGAATTTATAAAAGTATATATTTTTCATTTTTAGCTCGTCTGGTCACAGGCAATAGAAAAAAAGTTTTTAAGTTTTAAAAATACACAAATCAAGAGTTACTGCTCTTTAGGTTATGTTGCTTCGCTGTGCTTGTGGTTTAATTTTTCATTTTGTAAATGAAGTAGAAAACCTATTGTTTTTGAATGCATCTTTTTATTTTTATGTGCATTTTGATACCAATTATTTTTGGTAATCAATAAACACATCTTTTTCAGAATATGAACTTGGCTTATATTTTCATACAATCTAAAAACTTTATTATCTGGAACACTGATAAAATTGAGACACGTAACAAGGAACCGCAAGGCTGAGTATCCATCGCAAAGAGCCCATATCTACAAATCAAGGCAGCATGCCACATATATCCCGATGCAAATTACGTCCCTTCGGGTGTTATAGAATTTGATCACGCGACCTACTTCATGTCATATCCCAATGAAACTCTAAAAATGATATCTTATTTCTTAAGTAACTACATATATATCCCCCCTACCTCCACTGCGAGAGGATAAATTAGCCCAAGCAACTTTAACTATATGTTTTATCAAAGGTAAAAATTAAAATGTCATTAAATCTGGTACAGTACTTTATGACAGTTCTTTGTTTCATGTACATGCGCTACACGCACTGATTTATGCATTGATTATAAATACCTAAAGAACAAGGTACGGTTTCAATACAAACCTTGCCCTGTGATTTTCTTAAAAATGAAACTGATGTAAAAAATGAAAATTCATGCTTTCTGAATCATTGATATTCCATGCAGAAAAATCATACAAACTATTTTCTCACATGTATTAATTTTATAAATGCTAATTGTGACGTCATAAACGTGCATTTTCCCGTATTTTCTTAAAAAGTTGCAGAAGACACCAATTTTCAATGGAATTTTCTTTCGGATAATATTGTCCACAGACATCGCCCACAAAAAATTTGAGATATGTGATTTTTCGTTGAATTTTGTACAACATATCCAAAAATTAAAGTGGGCGACATCTGTTGACACTATTTTCCAGCAGGAAAATTATCCTTGAAACGGGTTATTTTAAGGCCTTTTCCATTTAAAATAGCGAAATACATAAAATTAATGATGTCATATTTCCAGACTGGTACTCGATCATTCGTGACATGTTCTATTCTGATCTGTCACAGTCATAAACTCAACTACTATTTAAGGACGTTCGATCCTGTGCTTTTGGGTCAAATTTGGTCTGGATCTTAATTTCTGAAATTCTACATCGTTTTTAAGTTTTAATGTTGAATTTAGATTCTACAATGGAAATTAAACTATATCCATTTGTAAAACCCACAATGAAATTCCATTCAAGAAGGGTTAAGCCAGGGACTATATTTTGTGGCGGAAGGTTTTTTTTAGAAGAAAATTATCAATTTATCCCTTTTGAACTTTGTAGAGTATTGTTAATTTTAGATTCCTATTTTTCCATGCTGGTTGCAAACAAAGCTGCTTTTTGCAGTGAAATGTGTTATGCGTGTTCTGAAATATCTATTAAATTATTTCTTATGAATTCTTTTGACGAATTATGACAAATATAGTAAATATATTCTAAAAGTTCAGGAAAAAATTGAGCCAATTTTAACATAAAATTGACAAATTTTTTGTAATACCTAAAAAATTAACATCCGAGTAGCCGATAACGCGTTGAACAGTGTGAAAAAAGTTTAAGCCTTTAAATATCAGGATCGAACGTCGTTAAAAGCAAGTTTCAAAACTTTTTGAAAACATTAAATTTTTAGGGCACAATAAAGCTAAAACCATTCATTCTTTATATCTGTGCACAAAACTACACATATATATATAGGAACAAACGTTGAAAACAAAATCCGCTTCTGCAAGATGTTTTCTCATTAATTGGAATGCAAGTAATCCTATGATGATGCAGGTTCAAAAATTCATTGTCAAACAATTGTGTAATTTATTTTTGTGGGATTGTATTTGTAGTACTACGCTTGAAGAAGGGATGTTGATATCATTGTCAAAGAATGGTGTCTTAATTTTTTTTATAACTACGCTTGAAGAAGGGCTGTTGAAATACCTGTATTCAAGTAGGAATCCACAAATATATACTCAAGAATCTGATGCAAATAAAGGCAATGAACACATGCATGAAAATAGAAAAAAACACAGATGATAAACAATATTTATTAATTAAGAACAAAGTGCATCTTAAACCAAACCATTTGTTATAAACAAATACTAGTACATGTATGTGTTAATGACATAAATGTAAACTTGATATTTCTTTCTCCAAAAAAAGTCTAAATTCTGAATAGGACATATACAACATTGATGATCAAATCGAGTGTCAAAAATATTTTTTTTTCTGAGATCCACTTTAATAGAACCAATACAACACATTGTTTATTCACATTTTACTTGATATACATGTACATGTATATATATTGAATGATGTATGCATGTAATTTACACGTGAAGGAGGGATCAGAGTAAACTTGCACAAAGGAAAACATAGGTTGCATACAATATACATGTATGACATACCCTACAGAACACGGTGTGTATACATGAATACAATATGAAAGAGTAAAATAAAAAAAGTATTGAATATTCATACTAAAACACTACATCAACATCAGTCACTGAGAAATTTAGTTTCAATAATCGGTGCTCGTTAGTTTTCGGGTTTTCTCCGAAATAAAAAAAAATGTGCACCTGTTTCTCCCATTACACAAATGTGGATTTTAAGACTTGTCATAACTTGTCATGAACACGTTATGAACACGAAAAATTCGCAACTAAGCACATAATTGGAGAATATTCTTCAAAATTTACATTTGCAATTTTTTCTTATATAACATTGAAAAATGCGTAAACATCTAGATAGGTTCATTACGTTTTTTCAGACGTCATAAACAATATATTTTCATAGTGACGTCATAAGTGGTCAACGTGTTAAAACATTTAATTTTTGAGGTTTGAAAAAATAAATAATTTCATGGGTTTAAAATATTAACTAATGTAAGCAAATATTATTGTGAACCAATCACAAATATGAAAATAAGTATTAGTGTATCAATTTTAATTGATTTAGATACGGATACGTGATAAAATCGAAGAGCCAAAGCCCAAGGGCTATTTGGGATTTTATCACATGACCAACCCGTATTTATATTCCGATAAAAGTTTAAGACTCATGCGCGGACCTAGAGGAGAGGGGACCCCCCTGGAATTTGCAGTTATTAAATGTATATGATCGGAACACACACACCCTCCCCCTCGAAAACGCAAAGGACAAGATAGGATAAATCCATTTTTTGGCCCCTAATATTGAGTGCCTTTCAGAATGTTACAATGTTTATCCATAAAAACCTGTTGTCGCCCCTGCCAAAAAATGAGTATTGGTATTTGGAAAATATTTCTTTTTGCAATTTTTTTATCGGTTTTACAGCACGTTTTGTTTCGGAAAACATAGAGCACAAGCGTGCCTATCTATCAAGTTTATATATTTTATACGCTAGTATTGGATACAGTTTATGTGTAAATATCTCAGATAGGCAAGCTTGTGCTCTATGTTTTCCGAAGAGAAAAGTATCTAAAATATGAATAAATTCCACCAGAAATGAGGAAATTCAGGAAAATGCTCTTCTTCTGCACCCCACAGTGGCCTCCAGGTATGCGTTGAATAAAAAATTAGTGCTGGTTTTAAAGCAAGCATCATTTTATGTGCTTAGCTCACAGGCCTTTGGATCGCTTAAAAAGGCCTGTGGCTTAGCTACAAACTATCTCAATTTTACCAGTGTTCCGATTTTTTTTTTATATCAAATAAGGGGCCAGATTCGGCCGTTACCCTACCATATCCTTTGTGTTAAATTGGTATAAAAAATCTTTAATATGAAACTTTAACCCAAGGACTACCCCCCCCCCCCCCCCCCCCCACACACACACACACACACAGAAAATCGATTTTGGAATGGGTTTCAATTTTAATATGTTGTTGGATTGTTGCTAAGTTCTAAGTCTGTGACCTTTAACCAAAGTTGAGCAGCCTCAACGTTCAATGTTGCTATATGGGCGAGAAAGTCTCGCCGAACCACTGGAGTCCTTGAATGGAATGATTCAAACCTTACTTAAAGTCATTTCTAAGAAGTCACTGGCGATGAATGATCGAGTTCAGGTGTCGAGGTCGTAACAACATGATGATGTTGATGCTGATTATATAAAGGTGTGTGGCAAATTTCAAGGTTGGATTTTTTTGGACAGGGTTGGAACCCAACCTCCCCCCTCCCCCTTCTGGAAAAAATCCTGGACCCGCGCCTGAAACTTATAACTTATTTCTCAAGTATCCCAATATATTCTCAAATATGTGTTACAACAATGTCAACATTTTCATCTTCAATTACTTTTTCCCTCACATTTCCATTACAAATCACACCATTTCTCGCCTGAGTATTATCTGTCGTTTCTTCGTTTTGTGACGTACTAGCCCGCCTTTCATGTTCACTGTCGTGTTTCAGACACCTTGGTCCTGACACTGCTATAGCTAAGGCCCCGATAGGGGCGGTGATCATTATGGATAATACCGCTATAGTCAGAACAATTATTCCAAGAGGTTTTAGTTCCTCATCCTTGTCATGTGTAGCCTGGTCAAGCGCCAAACCACCTATCGCCGCCTGTGGTGTAAAATAATCGAACATGTATTATTAAACACCTACAAAAAATATAATTTTTTTGGAATTTGTATTTCTTCCCCTTACAGGATACCGGACAAGATTTGGTGTATTTGTTACCTGCACGGTGGCTTTTGGAATCCAGGCCAGCGATACAAACAATTGCTCTTTGAAGTTCAACCCAGATCTGAAAACGGCTACAAATGTTACAAGACATCTTATCATTAGACCAATGAAAAGAACTGCTATTCCAAGTCCTACAAAATGAAAAAAAAACGTTTTGTAATAACACGTTTAACAAAATCAATGCCTTATAAATGCAGTTATATGTATAACAGAAACATTACCGACGATCCTAAGGTTCTGTATATGTTCCACTCTGACCGCGGCACCAATTAGTCCGAACAGTAGAGGCTGGAAGATCATCCACAGCAGTCCCACGGCGTCCGTAATAACGGCCTATTAAAGACACGATATTTATGGGAATGTTATGAATTTGATGTGAAATGACTATACAATAAAGTAAATCTGACTTTTCCAAAAATTCAATCCATAGATAAATTCATTTCCGAGAAAAACTCATCGAACTCGCATTTGTGCTCGGTTGATATGGTTTTTCTGTAATGTCTATATATGGACCGACCTTACGAAAAGGCTATATTTGTTGTATTTTGAGGCCATTTGATACTTACATACTGTTCTTTTGTACTTTCTTTTCGCCATCTGATTCCACAAACAAAAGCTAAGACAAGACAACCCAGTGGCCCAGCTCCCGATAAGTCGGCATACACACTACCGAATGTCGCCAGCATTCCTCCAGAAAATAGCAGCATGGCACGATAGAAAATAAGATTGGACTGCAAAAATACAATATAAACGAAACTGCAATACCTTTGATTGGGTATGTCCTAGATTTGTTTTAAATGGCAAGTTATTGAATTTATTGAGAAAAACAAGATGTGTTTGTGAAACACTGATGTCCCCGTATGGCAACATAGCGAAGGTTAAGCTTTCTCAAATGCAAATCAAATATATTGTTACCAAAAGCAAGGCCTTTTCACAAGAAATGCGAAATATAAAACGCTAGCTACACCTGTTCCTGGGTTATGACCAAGGTTAACATTTTATAAGATAGGACAAACTCCGAGTCAAGGTCAATGGGTCAAGCTTGTTGGTTTCTAAAGAAAGGCATTGTCTCAAAGATTACGTATGGGAAGTATGAAAGCGCTGGCTCTTACCGTTGAAAAGTTATGGCCATGGTTAAAGTTTGTAAAAAGTAGATCATACTCTCAGGTCAAGGTCAAAGGGTTAAGATTCTTGATATCCAAAGAAAGGTCATGTCACAAGGATCACACATGCGAAATATGAAAGCTGTAGCCCTTACTGTTCAAAAGCTATGGTCAAGGTTAAAGTTTGTAAAAAGTAGGTCAAACTCTAAGGTCAAGGTCAAAGGGTCAAGGTTCTAGATATCAAATAAAAGGTCTTGTCACAAGGATTAAAGGATAACTGCACTTAACGCCTGTTTTTGGATCTTTTTCAATCTCTGTTGTTACATTTATTTTTGTTTTTATTTTTGTCTCAAGTCATTTATTATAGAGGTTGGTCTATTTCCAAATGAAATGCAATGTCATAAAGGTTATAAACTGCGTTGCAATGAAATAATTCGTTGTTTCCTTACCCCATCTCTCTGCAAATATCGGGAAATTAGACTTATCTGCCCTTGATTGAAGATAAGATTTATAAATATGCATAAGAGGTGGAGCTAATATTGTGATGAGCTAGTGGTCTAAAATTAGAATAGCTACTGTATTTATATTTGGTGCATTCTCTCTCTCTCTCTCTCTCTCTCTCTCGTCATATGTTTGTCACTATTATTATGTTCCCCAAACGAAGTTGGGGAACATATTGTTTTTACTCTGTTTCTTATTATTATTATTATTTTTCTTCTTCTTCTTCTTCTTCTTCTTCTTCTTCCTGGAACTTTTTTGTCCGGGAATGATCTTGTAAACTGTTCGTCCGATGTAGATAAAACCTTTTTAGGGTTAGTAGACATGTTATGTAGATTTGCGGAATCAAGGTCATTTTGCGCGCACGTGCTTGCAAGAGCGTGCACGTGCAACACGTGAAATGACCAATATAATAGATATAGCCACAACTGTTCTATTTTTAGATGAAATGCTTTGAAACTCATAATGTGAGGATATATTAGTAGTATAGACATGACGACATGATGAAAATAGCAAGATCTCACGCGCATGCACGTGCACTTCGCTCTGATTGGCTGCAACTAAAGTCTCAATATCTTTCTTGTTTTTTGACGAAATCCTTTGAAATTTTGAACATAGTCATGCGTTAGGATATCCTACAACATGAAATAAAGCAATTATCATGAAAACACGTGCATGCACGTGCGCTGCAATCTGATTGGCTGAAACTTTAAACAGCTATAACTCCCTTTGTTTTCAACCAAACAGGATGGGATATGGAACATAGATAGATATAATGGACTTCTACAAGTAGGTATGGTCACAATGCACATGCATACACGTGAGTGTACATGTGCTGCAATCTGATTGGCTGAAACTTTAAACAGCTATATAACTCCCTTAGTTTTCACCCAAACGGGGTGGAATTTAGAACATAGATAGATGTAATGGACTTCTACAAGAAGGTATGGTCACCATGCTCATGTATGCACGTGCGTGCACGTGAAATGAGTAAAATCAAACATACACTTGAATGAGCGTATTTTTAAAATAATTTTGGATTAAATACTTTAATATTCAGTGTATTAAAAATATAGATTGTGTAGACAAGATGATATGGTCATGATGCAAATGCATTCACATGTGCACGCGTGCAATGCTTAAGTTTAAATGATTTTTGTACACTTCTTTGTAAATGTTGTTAAAATCTCAGATGCATAGAGTTTGTCTTATTTAATGAAGCTTACAGGGAATATGGCACCAAAAGGGAGTTCGGGAGCGTTTGGGGAACATCTGTAACGGTCCCCGTTACAATTAGCACTAGTTTTTTAATTTTTTTAAATAAAGTATATATAACTAATAACAAATAACATCGACCGGCAGAGGTTGCCATTCTCTTTGATAATCAACAGCAATGGCTGATGTCAACAATTCGCGTGTTCGAATGTAAGTGCCGACTAGCTCAGTCGGTAATGCACAGAATCAATAATATTTAGGTCCGGATCGAACACACGCTTACAACAGTAAGACTGACTTTCTTTTTCCCTTTTATAAAAAAGAAAGAAAAACATCACAATTACTCAAGTTTTTTTTTGTTTCTTTTAAAATTATTTTTCCCTAAAAATTAGCGTACCGAGGATGGTATGATTTCAATTTTATTTACTGGATCTTACTTTGAATGTTCATGTTAGGCAATGGTCCAAAACATAATAAATAAATCTTTTTTTCTTGAAGTCTACGAACATGTAGAGACATGCATTCAAAAATATATAAGGATAGTAAAATGAAACGCTTATGAGATAAATATAAGAATAATCTTAGAGAAAAAAGAATAACCCGTGGCTCGATGGGAATGGATTGAATCAGATATGAACAATCACTATCGACAAGCAGAATGCGTGTTTCCTTACACGTCACGTGATGGAATTTTAGTATTCACAGAGTTACCTGGGTATAGAAATCACGTGGTTAATTATAATATTCAACAGGTAACAACGTGGTCAAAATGGCCTGTATACTATAGAGAAAGTGAACACACGAAGAAACAGTTTTTTCTCTTTTTAACCATGAGCGCATGTTTGTCTATTGATCTCCTTTTAATATGAGGTAATATATATAAATATACAACTACCATAAAAAGTATAACAATACAAAAACATGCGCTGACTATGTATTAAGCCTGTAAAAAGATGGGCGTACTCATTATCCTATGGAGATTCCAGAATATGCGATGACCCCTCTCTATAAAAACGACTTCGAACTTCGTTAATACGAACTTTTAATTAACGTAATTACACAAAGTTGCAGTTAAGACATTGACCATTTCTACCATTGAAAGAGAAATGCCCATTTAAAAAATTAATTATGTCGCAATTTCTAAGTTTCCTTAAGTGCAGTCATCCTTTGTGAAGTATGAATGCCCTAGTCCTAACCCTTAAAAATTATGGTCAAGGTTGTACTTTTAAAGTAGGTCAAACTCCAAGGTCAAGGTCAAAGGGTCAAAGTTATTGGTATCAATGAAAGGTCTTTTCAAAAGAATTGCGTATATGAAGTATGAAATCACTGGTACTTATTGTTCAAAAGTTATAGCCAAGGTTAAAGTTTTTTTATAGGTACAAAAATCTTCAAGGTCAAGGTCAAAAGGTTAAAGTTGTTGGTGTCCAATGAAAGGTCTTTCCACAAAGAATACATATGTAAAGTATAAATGCCCTGGTATCTATTGTTCAAAAGATATGGCCAAAGTCAAAGTTCAAAATTTTTGCGTTAAAGTGGGTCAAACTCCAAGGTCAAGGTCAAAGGTCAAGTTTGGTGGTACCCAAAGAAAGGTCTTGTCACAAGGAATACACATGTGAAATATGAATGTCATGGCTCCACTAAATCAAAAGTTACAGGTAAGGTTAAAGTTTTTGTGGACAAACAGACAGAAAGAGAGACAGACAGACAGCTGGACAGACAGATGGACAGACACGACAAAAACTATATACCCCCGAAACTTCGTTTACGGGGGCATAAAAATGTGATTTTGATACATACACTATCTTTTGCTGGAATAATCCATAAAAATAGCCCTAAAACGACACCATACGCTACGCCCAACATTGCCTCTAGCGGTCCTCTTGCTATTGTCAACGCCAGGTCACCTTTTAACATTATTTGAAAAGTTCATAAGTTATAATAATTTAAAATAAATAAATATATGCCATTATATAATAGTAATGAATAGATTTTGTATCATTTACAAACCTGTAGAAAATGCAATTCCAAGAGCAATTCCAAACCCTGAGATGCAGACGACATCGTCAATGCTGGCGGCAGCAATGACTAGGGTGGGGATGCCCTTGTCTAATCCGTATCCCCTCTCTGCGAGATTTAGGAGGGCGGGTACAACGACAGCGGGAGAAATAGCAGACAACACAAATCTAAGGGGGAACAAGCAAATTCAAAGAATTGTGGTCCCCCGCTTTCGGTGTCTTTTTGGGTGAGATGTCATTTTTTAATGACATTTTGTGTCTAATATGAACGCCCTATCATATGTCATCTACTTAGAATATTATTACTGAACTCCAAGGTCAAGGGGACAAATTGTTAAAGTTTTTGGTATCCAATGAAAAGTTTTCTCAAAAGAATTACATATGTGAAGTATAAAAGCCCTAGCCCTTACCATTCAAAAGTTATGGTCAAGGTTAAAGTTTTCTCATAAGTACAAAAAATCTCCAAGGTCAAGGTCAAAAAGTCAAGGTTGTTGGTATCAAATGAAAGGTCTTGCCACAAGGAATACATATGTGAAATATGAAAGTCCTGGTATCTACTGTTCAAATGTTGTGACCAAGGTCAAATTTTAGAAAAGTAGGTCAAACTCCAAGGTCCAGGTCTAAGGGGCAAAGTTTTTGGTATTCAAAGAAAGGTCTTCTCACAAGAATTATATATATGAAATATGAAAGCCCTAGCCCTTACCATTCAAAAGCTATGATCAAGGTTGAAGTTTTTTGATAAGTTCAGAAATCTCCAAGGTCAAGGTCAAAAGGTCAATGTTGTTGGTATGCAATAAAAGGCCTTGCTACAAAGTATACATATTAGAAATATGAAAGCCCTAGCCCTTACCATTCAAAAGTTATGGTCAAGGTTAAAGTTTTTTGATAAGTACAAAAAATCTCCAAGGTCAAGGTCAAAAGGTCAAGGTTGTTGGTATCAAATGAAAGGTCTTGCCACAAGAAATACATATGTGAAATATGAAAGTCCTGGTATCTACCGTTCAAAAGTTGTGGCCAAGGTAAACGTTTTTGAAAAGTAGGTCAAACTCCAAGGTCAAGGTCCAAGGGACAAAGTTCTTGGTATTCAATGAAAGGTCTTCTCACAAGAATTATATATATGAAGTATGAAAGCCCTAGCCCTTACCATTCAAAAGTATTGGTCAAGGTTAAAGTTTTCTGATAAGTACGGAAATCTCCAAGGTCAAGGTCAAAAGGTCAAAATTGTTGGTATCCAATAAAAGGTCTTGCTACAAAGTATACATATGTGAAATATGAAAGTCCTAGTACTTACCATTCAAAAGTTATGGCTAAAGTAAAAATTTGGAATTTTTGTGTAAAAGTGGATCAAACTCCAAGGTCAAGGTCAAAAGGTCAAATTTGGTGGTACCCAAAGAAAGGTCTTGTGACAAGGAATATACATATGAAATATGAAAGTCATAGCTCCACTAAATCAAAAGTTATGGGCAAGGTTAAAGTTTTTGTGACGGACGGACAGACTGACGGACAGACAGACGGACGGACAGACGAATGAGATTTAATGTCCCCTCGCTTTCGCGAAAGCGGGGGACAAAAATAAAGAAAGGAATATAAAAAAAGAGAAATGGCCGAATCTCAATCATTACGCATGCACATATTCCACTTGTAACGCGAAAAAAAATATGAATGGTTTTATTTACCCTAACATAAATGACCAATCCCATGGAAGACCAATCAGATAGTGAGAAGTTACTGCGCATATCACACTTTCAGAGATACACGGTAAGAAGGCTAGTTTGATCACTGTCCTGGACAACTTCTTGAGCGCCACCGGATCGAGTCCCAGTCCCGCACGGATTAAGATCACAGTCAACGCTATCCTCCTGTTGTCAACAACAACAAAAACCTGGCATTGTTACAACACTACTTTTTAAAAAAAATTGCATGGTGTTGTCACGAAGAATACCCATGTGAGCTATGAATGCCCTACCTCTAACTATTCAAATCTTATGGCATGGTCAAGTTTAATGTTTACACCCCCCTCCACTTACCAGATAAACTTTCAAGTTTAAAGTCTGACGACACGTTCTTCGAAAATCTAAATTAATCTAAAATGCTTTCTAGTTTCCATAATGGGTGCCTCAGAAAGATTATGAGGATTTCTGGTCAAATGAAATTGAATTATTGTGGAACTTCATGAGAAATAAAACACGTGCAGACGATATGAAAGCTTTATTGACAAAGTGAAAGGCGATGGAAAGGGGGATTTGTTGAGTAAACTAGTCAACAACATCACCAAAATAACACTTCGATGGGAAGAGCAAACCTGGTCGACCAAAGAACATCTGATGAAGGATTGTGGAAGGGGAAACGAGAGACCACAAACTAACTATGGGAGAACTGGGGAGAAATGCTCAAGATAGAGAGATGTGCAAAATAAAAGTTGTATCCAAGTTTATTTTTTAAAACAGAAAGACAGACAAGCGTACTAAAAACTACATGTATACCGTGGACTCATTTTAATTCGTGGGGGTCAATGTTTGTTGGTAAGCAAAATTTGACCAGTTCGTTTGGATGTAAGATTACTCGTATAAACGATGTTTCAATGAATCAATATGTTAAAAAAATAACGTTCGCGGGGATATAAATTCGTAGGTAAATCCACGAGCATTGGTCCCCCACGACCAATGATGATTCTAAAATATCTTAGTATGTCTCAAACCTTCAATTATGGAACTTTAAAGAAGACAAAATACATGTTTTTCATTTCAAAAACTTCATTTAATTTCTTTTCAAGGAAATTATACTTCATGGGAAGCTTCGTGGCTAAATGATCTTCCTACAAGAAGATAAGAACAAGTCAACAAGATTTGAAACTCTGAAACATTGTAAAACACCGATGCTTCTGCATGGCACCTCATCGCGAAGGTGAAAATTTCCAAATGCAAGTCAAGCTACAAGAGATCGAAAATATTGGTGCACTAAGAAAGGTTTAATTGCAATAAATACACATATGAATTGCAAAAGCCCTAGCACCAACCATCAAAAAAATTTGGAAAGGTAAAGGAAGGTCGTCGCCCGCGTGGCGCAGTTAGAGCATCTGCTCTGTAGAGTCGCGAACGAAGGAGTTGATCCTTGTGTCGCGGGTTTGAATCCCACCGTGCGACTTTCGGTTGAGACCGTATAAAAGGAGGTCCCGTATCGCAGTAGATTCTGGCACGAAAAAGATCCTTCACTGCTCAATGGCCCCTAGTGCCGAGTATAGGACAAAAGCAGCTCTCCACCGGCAGCGTCTCCATATGAGTGAAAAATTCTTGAGAGGACCGTTAAAAAACACACACACAGATAAAAGAAGGTCTAATTCCAAATGGGACATTTGAAAAACACTGACACCAACTTTTCAAACATTATGGCCAAAGTTAAAGTTTGAAAAACAGACTGAAAGAGCATAAATACAAGCCTCCGGACCTCCGATTACAGGGGCATTAAAAGTTTAATAATCAACATTTTTCTCATCTTTGATGAATTCTAAGAAAAAGTAGATTTATATTAATCTTTTTTTTTTCAAATATCAGCCTCACAACTTCAGGTGGATGTCCAAATTTAAACTGGAGCCTGATCAACTGATACTTAATATATACATCATAATAAAGTTTGATTCGCCTCGCCCAATACGGATTTCCATTTCACAACCTGTGTAAAATCATAATTATATGGCGTATATTTGATAAGTTCAGACTAACTAACATTAAAAAGACCTCTCTATTTGTTTTGTTTCTATACATATAGGACTTTCCTGTAAATTACATTAAATTTATCTACGCAAGGATATCTAAGTAAAATCGGTGGAAATTTGAATTTAAACGTAAATAACAAATATCATGTAAATATACACTTAATCTCGTATTTTTATTTTTTAGTCAGATACACCATATATAGCTTTAAGACAATGGATTTTCTCAGCTTATTTGCATCTATACCAATACATGGACTTCAACATCAGCATATTTTCGCCTTGGTATGAAAGGTCAAGATTAATGGTCAGAGTCAAAGAACAGTTTACGGTATTAAGCTTAAGGTAGGATTCTTCTCTGGTTTCTGACTAGATGAAACATTCAAAGTATATTTGCTTATATGTCTTATATATTGAGGTGTAAGGAATTTAAAAGACCATATTTTTCTTTCCTCATCACAATGGTACAACTTTAAATAGAAATGGTAAACTGCACTTGAAAACTAGCAGGGACTATATTTTTGGCGGAATGGTGCCGTATGAAAATATCTTCTTTTCTGCCTCTCAAAATTATAATAGAACAATGAATTTAGTTATGAATTTTTACACAATCGAAGACTTGGAGAAATTTTCAAATGTAAGTTGAATTAATAATGAGGGACTAAACTTTCAAAATATATCAAATAAATATGATTTCCCAAACAAACTAGAACTTTGTTAGCTTTTAAACCCTTCCTATCAAAGTGCAGATTTGAGCCAAAAATCCATAAAAAGTATTTTTTCTCTCTTAGTAAACTTTTTTGTTTTTGTATCATTTTGTACATTTATAAGACTACTTTATTATATGTGAAAATAAGAAAAAGTTAAATATAGGAAGCATATGAAAATAACTAATATATCCTAAAAAAAAATAAGAAAAACAGAGAGAATTCGGATTAGCCAATATCCAGTTAAGTTAAATTATTTATGTAAATTTGGTAATATCATGCTATAGACCCGATATAGTAATATGTTTTTATGCAAAAAGAACAATCTTTAAACTTTTGAAATAGAAGTAGGTATCACATGATTGGCAACAGTATTTTTTTTATTCTTAATGTCAAGGAAAAAGATAATGACCTTGACCTTACCTTGCCTCTAATATGAAACGGTCAAATTTAATTTCACTGACACTATCACTTACTTATATTGTCTTCTTGATTCTGTGAAAATTTCATTAATTTTTAAATATTAGAAATATGAGAAGAATCCTACCTTAAATTACAATTTGTTTTGGCTAAGGGGGTGAATGTATTGTATTTTACAAAAATATCATTTTTAAATCTACGTTTAAGGATAAATACACTCTTGCTGTAGGGTTTAACATAATTTATGCTTGACTTTCGTAGACACAAAATCTTCTTTCTTCGAAAATTGCAATTTCAGAAACATTTTTAGAAGAAATATTTCATAATTTGTACAACCTCTTGAGTTTGTTTTTGCAGTAATAAGCACACAATATTTGTTACTGTTATACATTTAAAACAAAATATTTACTGCATCTGTACAATTCTGAAAACCGCATGTAAATGACCCCATTTACTAAAAGGACATATTTCTTTTACATGTTTTAACAGGAGAAAATATTTGTAAACACGCTACTTAATGGAACATAGGTCAGTAGTTCAATAGTTATATTATGAGCGCACATCTTCAAGGTTTCTGTGTGTACAGCAGCCTATGAATTGATGTGTTTTTTTTGACAATTTTTTTTTCACGATATTCATTAAAAATATTTTACAAAAGTCGTTTCCAAACATATATACATATGTATGTTATAATAATGACAATATCAATCACAAAGTTTACATTCAATTTCATTGCCAATATGTCACTGCATTAATTTATTACAAAGACACACTTCATTTTCAACCTAATTCTGTGTATTCATACATATGTATAAAAGAACATGGGTGATCGAAAGTGATGTCATTGAATAATTAGACACATGAAATGAATCAAAAATGAAATAGCGTGTCAATTATGATTGAAAGGATAAAATTTATGCTCTTATTCTGTTCTAATCTTGGAAAAAAGATATACTGCAGCAATATTAATTAGTTTACCAAGAAATAACATTAACATTTTGTAACACGATGGAATGAGTGCATGATCATTTCTGTATTAAAGTAGAACAACCCTATTCAATTATACTTTGCATCCTTGGTTTCCTATCTGATCAAAATCAATTCGTTTCGTTTGTTTGTTCAACATCCCTTCCATAATTTTTCACTTATACTGAGACGCAGCCACACTTGCCGGTGGAGGGGTGGTGGAGTACTGAACATTTAGACAGTTCTTTACTCGACACATTGCCTTTGAACAGTGAGGGATTTTTTTATGAACCAGCATCTGCCGCGACACGGGACCTCGGTATATACGGACTCATCCGAAGGACCGGTCCACACGTCCCACAGTGGGATTCGAACCCGCGACGTAAGGATCATTTTCTTACTCCGCGATTCTAGAGCAGACGCTCTAACCACTGCACCACGATGGCGACCAAATGATTTCAGTGTAGAAAGGAATTTATCTTAAATTAAGGTGCATTATCTGTATATGAAATGAATAAAAATGGCTTAATTGAATTAAAAGTTTGCAATTAATGTTCTTTTTTTTTTATTAGAGTCGAAAAAATGCGTGCCTGAAGGAGGAAAAAAGCGCACATTTTTTGACCCGTTAAAAAAGCGTTGGACAACAAAAAGCCACGTTATACTTTATGAATGGGATGATTTTGAAATTACAAAATATTTAAAAAATGTAGGCAGATTATTGTTTGACCTAATTAATCAAAATAATTTATATAATTAGCCCATAACCTTTTTGTCTTCTTATTTAAAAAAAATAGGGTACATCACTAATTATTCCAAAAATAACGTAGATTGTCTCCGTGCTGTAGAAGCACAAATTTGTACCAATGGCGACCAAAATTGGAATCTCTTCAGAATATCTACAATTATTATCACATTTAAGCGATATTTATACTATATCAATGAAGATATTAATGTTTTCCAAGTATTGTGATTTAAAAATATCAGAAATGTTCATTTTACATCACTTTCCTGATAACCAGTACTTCTTGTCATTGGTGAGCGATGTGACAACTGAGTCCTTATTGCATTATCGTGCCGAAAAACACGAATTTGAAAAACGCAAAACTTAAAGATTTATGTATTTTCATATTTTCGTGACAATGTAATAACGAGGAATATTTCCAGTTAAAACAGCCAGTGTGGAGAAACAAAAAATAATAATCATTTTACACTTAATCATTAATAATAGTCGTTCTTTTTTTAAATACGCGGGAATGTCAACTCTGTTATGGGTCATTGACATATAGTCTACATTTAGTGCTCCATCCGAATGTCGACTTACAGGTGACAGAGATATGAATGCAAAAATAAAACTGCCATAGTTAAAATAAAGAGGAGATAAAGAAAACAAAAAAACTAGTTACATGAATAGAGACCACAGGACAAGAAGCAAAAAGACCACAAAGAAATTTTAATGAGAGTAATAGACACCACAGAACTATAATATAGAGAGAATACAAATAGTAATAGACACCAAAGAACTATGAAACAGAGGGAATACAAGTAGTAATAGACTATAGATCTATAATACAGAGATAAGACAAATAGTAATAGACACCACAAAACTATGAAAAAGAGAGAATACAAATAGTAATAGACACTACATTGTACAGATCTATGATATAGAGATAAGACAATTAGTAATAGACAGCAAAGATTTCTATAAATATAGAGAGAAGACAAATAGTAATAGACACTAATGATCTATTATAGAGCATACAAATAGTAGACACCAAAGATTTATGATATACAGATTAGTAATAGACACCAAAGATTTATAATATAGAGATAAGACAAATAGTAATAGACACCAAAGATTTATAATATAGAGGGAAGACAAATAGTGATAGACACCACAGAACTATAATATAGAGAGAAGAGAAGATAGAAATAGACCCCACAGGATTTTGATTTACAGAGAAGACAAATAGCAATTGTGCCATGGAAAGGAGACAAAAAGTAAAAAAAAAAAAAGCAAAATTTTATAAATGGTATGTTTCAATCATTTTAAATAGTATACATCAATCTTTGATAGATACATAGTATATAAAAATAATTTTTTAATAGTATATATTAATCTCTACGCAAAAACCCACTAATTGACGATTTGAAGCAAACCATAATTTTTTTTTTACATAATTCATGTCTTGTCGATAAATTACATAATTATTTATTCACCAATAGCTAATTAAAATAAAGGCGGTTTGTTTTGTATATTTTACACGAATCACATCCTTGTTATTAAACAAGGAAAGAATCTTACCTTAAAGCTCCGGACCAAATTGGCGTCACGTTCTGTCCGACCAAACAAACCACAGGAAGGTTACTTAGACCAAATCCCGCCAAGATCATACCTACTCAGGTCAAATAATGATTTCGAAAATCATCTTTTAAAATATCAGGGTTTAATATATGAAGGAAATCGTGTATAAAATAATCATATTAAAGTCTTTTCCTCATTGGTGACAAAAAAAGTTTTCAGAAACAGCATAGAAGCTATATAATCTTTTATCTAAAAATACAATGACCAAAATTTAGAAATAAAGAAATAAATCTGAAACGCCCACGAAAAATTAATAAGTGAGTTCGTTAATCACGTGATGCTGGAACAGAGAAAAGACAAAAAAAATGAAATTTAAAAAAAAATCATACCCAGTAATGGTGGTAAACGAATCAAAGAAAATATATATCCTCCCGACACGGCGCTAACAAAGAGGATAATAAGGGAAAACAGGTGCCCGCCGGGGAGGGCCGATTGGTCTGTAATGGATAGGGTCACTGTCCAAACCATCAACAAAAGGACAAAAAATTGAACCATCATTGCAAGAACGCCACGGGGCTCGAATGTGCACATATTCCGAAATGACATTTTGGTCACTTTATGTTATTCCTGAAACAATATTAAAAAAACATTAACAATTTCCAAGTTCCGATAAAGTGGCTCATGTTTATACTCCGTAATATATCCAGAATTCAACTTACTTTGACAGCAGTTGCTTGGTATGGAATCTAGCTTTATGTTGTTCCTGAAACGATATTGCAATAGTCAACCCTTAACAATCTCCAAGGTCATATGGGGTACATGTTGATACTACGTAAAATATTCAGAAATGAACTTAGTTTTTACAGCAATTGCTTTTATGAAATGTCTCTCTGTGTAATTCCTAAATAATATTTGAAAAGAATACCTTAAACAATTTCCAAATTCATATATAGAGACTTCGAAATATATCAAGAAATCAACTTACTTTTGACAGCAGTTATACTTGCTATGGACTGATATGCGCGTTTTCACATTGACAAATTTCCCTGTATAATTTTCGTCGTTTCACCAAGGAGATGGGGATGAAAATGTTAAATTTGCGCATGCGTGATTAAACTTCATTTATATAAAGAATTGCTGCAAACTATTTTAATAGCGCAAGAACCAAAACTTCCATGCAGTCTGAAAAATACAGGTAAGTTTCTCAATTTAAATTAACAAAAATAATTAGAATGCAATAAATGATGTTTTACGAAGACAGTGTTTTAGAGTTACAGATATGCAATCTATAAGTCATTCAGAAATCTTGCACAAATATTATTTTCTTATGTTCAAAGTATTGTCTTTCACTAATCAACAATTTTCAATTGCCAATGAGTACATTACTGATCAAATTGTCATATACAAATTTTAGTTAAAACATTAATTTTTTTTTTTTGTATAGGAGAGTATGTATGTAAAAGGGTTTATTGAATCATCATTAATTTTTTTTCTATTCCCTAGAGAACGCAAATAAAGATGAATAACAATTGCAACTGTCTCACATTTGAATACAAGACAAAAAACTGCCCAGATGAGGAGAGCAAATCTGTATTCCATAAAATTATCCAGTTTCTACTTCCAAATTCCAAAACCATCAGCGATAACGATTGCAAAAATTCAAAGACGATTTTGGGAGGAAAATGGGTTATTTGGCCCCCTCATGGAAACTGTGCTTTATATTCGATGTTTTGTTTTATTTGTGTTTCGGCGTGGATTATCTTGTATTCTGTTTCTAAGGAACAGTCAAGTCCAGGAGGAAACTTGTTTTCACTCCTCGTTTTGTTTGCTGGGGCCGTTATTGGCGGTCATATCTTCTCCCTGATACGTTTACCCCCTTTATTGGGTAAGTTAATTTGAACCGACAGTGAAAACAAAAGCTGAGATACCCAGAACTTATATTTAAGTAAAGACTGTAGATTTAGATCCTATAGATTTATAATTTTGAAATGAAGGTACTGTCACATTGTTATGATTGACATATAAAAAAAAACATCTTTGCCAGTAATTCAATAGAATCGTTAAAAGTATCATGAAAATCTTTCTGTAGGTTCAAAAGGGTTTATTTAAAGTTGTTATGTAATAAAGTTACTGATAAAAACATTTTTAGAACTGTTTCTGCATAAAAAAGAAAAAAGCGAAGCCAAGAAAAAAAAGATTCTAGCTTCCACAGAGAAATTGATGATGCTTATCTTGGCTTATTTTAGTTATTCGGTAGAAGTCCGCCACAATTTAGAAATTGCATCTTTTTGTGAAGTTACTGAACACAAGAAATAGCTTTGGTCCGTCTGTTATAACTACTCTCTGAACTATTAAGTAAATTGCTAATTAAAAGTTTAACCGTGCCAAAGACTTACTTGGAACTTAAGCTACATGTATATAAGCTATAAATGTATATGGATGAGGTTCTTTAAGCAGTTTTCTATAAATCAGCACCAAATTATTTTTCTGGACTGCAAAATTACAAGTTGTTGAAACCCAGTGCTCGACAAAAAAGTTCCGCCAAAATTATTGACATGCCTTCGAGCAATCAAAACGTCAAATTTTACAAACTCGAAAGAAACCCATTGTATGGTATTTGTTGGTATTTATTTTCTATTTTGTTTGATATCGAGAATCTACGCTTATTTTATTCTTTTTATACAATTTTAAGGAATTTCATTTCATTCTCTGTTACGAGTTCGTTAGAATTTTAGAAAGTATCGAATAAAACAATAATTTAGTAAAAAAAGAATATTAAAACTGTACATGTTTGTACGATTTATGGGTTATTTACACATTGCACATGTGTAAAGGATATTTGTTAATAATACTTGTTTTTAAAAAATTGCACCTTTTCCCTCAGATTGAAAATTGGAAATAGCAAAGTTGCATTGTTATGACGAGATAGTGAAGAGATACGAATATATAGGCCAAAGAATGTTACTCTAAAACCTTGATTTTGCCTTTCGTCTTTGCAGCTTTGCATGTTCTTTTCGCTCTACGGAAAATATCTCTTTTTCAGACTGAAGAATATAAAATTACTTGTTCAAAATTTTTGTAGAGCTTTTTTTTTTAAACATTTTTAAACAGGAATGCTGATAGTAGGAGGTTTACTAAGTAACGTCCCGGGAATCAGAGTAGTGGGATTGTCAATAGACCCCAAATGGTCGGCCTCTCTCAGGTATGTGGTAGTCACTCTGACACACACAAACAAACAAACACACACACACATTCAATCTCTCTCTCTCTCTCTCTCTCCGCTGCTGATTCTCAGAGTATGTGGTAGTCACTCTGACACACACACACACACCCTCACAGACATTCAATCTCTCTCTCTCTCTCTGTCTCTCTCTCTGTGCTGCTGATTCTCAGAGCAGCGGCTAATGTTTGTGGACAGATTATTAATGAGTCATTAGGCCGATGATAATTATAATTACAACAATGTATGCGTAAAGCTGTCAACATTTGGCATAACAATTTACGGAGACGGCTACCTACATTCATTTCCAAGAATAAATGTATTTTTTAAACTTTGAAAAAGTAATGAAAAAATTTACTGTGTCTGTATCTTATTAATTAAAACATTTAAGAAGATAAAGCATTTTACGATGCTATTCTTCTATAATCTAAAAATAACCTTTCAAATACACATTTTTGACAAAGAAAACAATAATACTTGACAAAAAGTTATTGAAAAATACAACAAAAATAAAACAACGCCCACATTTATGTAAAGAACAATATAGCTTCAAAATGTAATTAACTGAAATTTTGAAATGTTAATCATCAATGCATTTATGAAACTAAGATCAGGAATAATATTGTTAAGAACAGGGAATTCTCCGTTAAATCAAGTTTTAAGATGAGCGCTTGTACATGTAAATCCATTTGAAGTATTTCAAACCATCATAAAGAATTAAAAAAAGATCCGACCATATTTGAGGGGGGGGGGTGCATAAATGAGTAAAGAGACAATATTATGTGTAAAAATAGATAATTTGTCTCAGGAATATTACATAATTTTTAATGATGTCATGTAATTTTTGAAAATAAATCATTTTGTTGTTTAATGCATCGTCACTCCCTGCACTTTGCAGTAGGTGAAACTTATAATAAAGCCTTGTGGAAATTTGCATTTAATTCTCTGATAAATGAATCAGAGAAATATATATTTAGTTTCCCATAAACCCTTTTCATCTAGGCCGATTTTGATACTTTTTTTTAATCTGGCATTCAAACAAAATATCATTGAAATCTACATCTAACTCAGCGACATTTTCTACTTTAGTAGTAATTAATTGAACAAATTGAGTAATTCTAAGCAAGTAATGTTCTCCATACTAAACATACTAGATAAAATAAAAAAAATAAAGCTGCTTTTCTTCAACTCTTCTGTTTATGACACACACAATTAACAACACGCTCATAACAGCAAACTGTCTCCTCCACAATTTACTCTGAGTGGATTTTTTTTTTCACTTATAAACCTTGTATATCCATGTCAGAAATACAGCATTGTAACAACGCAAAATGTAATAACAACGAAAAATGTAATAAATTGGGATAATTACTTTAAATTTGCGTTATCATATTTTGCGCTGATCTCCACGCAAAATGTAATAACGTAAAATGCAATTAGCCCGGTTTATTACATTTTGCGATGTTATTACATTTCGCGTTGTGACACAGCATTTTAGTGCAGATATTATCTTTTAATGTGAGCACTAAAAAATCCTGATATTATTGACCGGTTTGAACAAATCATACAGTCTTATATTAAAATAGACTATTTACATCAGAATTCCTTTACAAGATTATGGAATACAAAATATTCCAAAGTTAAACTTTGTAAACAATTATGAAAAGAAATTTACCATTAAAATGATATTTATCAATATCCTAGGAAAATAGCTTTAACTGTGATCTTACTGCGGGCTGGGCTGGGTCTGGATCCCGTGGCCCTCAGGAAACTCTCCCTGACAGTCCTCAGGGTGGCTCTGGTACCGTGTTTATTTGAGGTCGCTACTAACGCTGTATCCGCCCACCTTCTTCTCGGCATGCCATGGACCTGGTCGTTTATGTTGGGGTAAGAAAAAATGCCTTCTTTGTTTGTGAAAGATTGAAAGATTGTAGGATATTGTATGATTGAATTCCATTTTAATCTTTTTGTATAATTAAATGAGAATGTTGACGTTTGCTTTATATTATATCTGAAACTAATAAAATATTTTCAATACAATTATTGGAATCGTAAATATTTCAGCTTTGCTTTGTCGGCGGTGTCCCCGGCAGTGGTTGTTCCCTCCCTCCTGACCCTGGCAGACTCTGGGTACGGCCTAGATAAAGGGATCCCCACCCTCGTCATCGCTGCCGCCACAATAGATGACGTCTTCAACATTACAGGCTTTGGTGTACTTCTTGGAATAGTTTTCTCACAAGGTGCTGGAAGAGTTTTTAATGCATGTGCATTATTTTAAGGAGTGGAGAAGGGGGTCCAACAAAGTCAGGCATTTCTTTGACTGTTAATGCTATATATCTGCAGCTTTGTTCATCTGTGGCTTTTGCAATATGGAAAAACAAGAGATCTATTCAATTCAAAGAGAAAACGTTTTTAAATTTTTAAGGGGTTATCTCTGAAATCCAGGATGTACGTATTCCTTTCGTTAATGATATATCATTCCTACAACTAGGTTTTATTTAACGAAAGAAAAAAGATGTATTGGTTACTTCGAGAGATATATGCTTGGTGGGATACCCCTTTCAAAAAATAGATATGGTTTACTCAAATTATATTGAAAGTTAGATATATCTTTTCCTTCAATGGAGGTAAATAACCTCTTTTGCAAAATAGGTCACTTTGTTCACAAGAGACAAACGACCGAGAATTTTTTATTTTCAGTGTGTCCTTTTGAAATGCCAATATTCCCCTTTTGAAAAAACAAAAACCAAGGACATGTGCCGTTAAAATCATAGGGTGGAGGTTTTCCCAAAAATAAAAAAAAATCTCATTATGAAAATTATAAATAATTCATATCAATTTTTTGCATGGCTGCAGAATAAATTGACATTTATTTGCCTACTCGATATGTACTTTTTATTTGGACAACTCGTCATTTGATTAGCGCTTTCTTGTCTTTGTGTATTATTTACTGGAGACCCTGACATTTTTCCTTGTCCTTCATATCATTAAGATCAGACTTGCATTTCAAAATTGAAGTATTTTGAAGCAACAGAAACAGCTGTGATATTTAGCATAGAAAAGTTTTACATTCTTTCCAAAACATTAAAAGGTAAATGACATACAAATCTTGACAATAATAGCTTGCAAGCCTTTTCGTAACTCCAACTAACTATATTTTTAACAACTTGTATATAAAGAACAAGTGCTTTTCTTACAATTTCTTTCTATGTTAGAGAGAATTTAGTTCTTTAGATTTTTATACCCCTGCTTGAAAAGCGGGATGGTGCATAGTTATCGGTATGTCCGTCTGTCCGTACATCCATCTGTCCGTCCGTCTGTTACGCTTTGGGGTACCCATCTCTTATCCACAACTCCTCTCATACCACTGAATAAATTTGATGAAACTTTCACAGAATCTTTATTACATAATGCCATTATGCACCGCCTGTTTTACTTTTTGATCCGGCACATATTTTGGGTTTCCCACAGGAAAACATACACACTGCCATTACATTCATATGGGAGGCGGGGGTATCATTTAGTGAGCTCATTGCTCACAGTGCATGTACATCTAGTTTTTATATACATTTGAACCTCGATATTATGGGTGCCAGATATCCGGATCGTTTATCTTTCGAACAAAATTTTAGAAGAGAATTTACATTTACAACTAAAATTCCTTCCAGTCCCCCCTCATAACGTAATCTGGACGATTTCAGCGGAATCACAAGCGTGTAGATAAAGTGGCTCGACTGTTGTCTGTTTCAAACAATGTCGAATTTAGAGTTTTTGCTTTTGCGAATAAAAAAGTCGTTTAATACAACTTTCTTTAAAATATTGAATCCTGCCTAAACTATGAAAAAATAATTAATAGTATAACTTTCATTCTTCCTTTCACTCAAATAAAAAAAGCCTTTATACTTTTATGAAAGAAACCAAAATTAAACATTAAAATATGCACAGTTTTTGTATACATTGTAGGGCAGGAAATGACATTATTAACTTGTCAATTTTATGAATATTGTCTCTCATATCAAAGATTTTTTTAAAGAAAATATTTACATTTTTTAGGGGAGTTGGCACTGACAATTGCTAAAGGTCCTTTAGAAATGCTCCTTGGAATCGCATACGGCGCCATTTTTGGAGTTTTCCTGTGGTATTTCCCATCAAAAGACAGCGTAAGTTCTCTTCAGGATAATTCCTTGTAGCGATTTTCCCTATCAAAAACAAAGCCCAGTACATTAACACTCCAAATATTATTTACAATTAACAATTTTAGGTGAACAAAACGTTTTACCGGTCTGTTCTCCTGGTGGGATTCGGTCTCGTTGCTATTTATGGCAGTCCTTTGGCCCACCTACCAGGAGCTGGTCCTCTGGGCTGTCTCGCTGTGGGCTTCGTTGCAGCTTTCGGATGGAGAAACGAACGAAAGAAGGACGAAAACGTAAGCCAGAGAAGCGGTCATCAGTATATAATGAATTCGTTTCTTGTATGGCATATGTCTACATACCAATAAAACAGTCCATAGCTTTACATATTGGAATATTCTATTATTGTCATCAGAATTTTGTTCATGAAATGTTTCAAATCGTTCCATTTTTGGAAACTTTGTTACTAACAATGGGGCGCAAACTTTTAAAACAACTTTCTTTTGTAGGATACGGTGGCTGAGGTGACGGGTATTCTGTGGATGCTATTTCAGCCATTTTTATTCGGACTCATCGGTGCAGCAGTAAAATCGGAACAAATTCACGATCTGAGTTCCTTAGGTGAGTTAGTAATCTGTTTATTTGTTTATAAATCATGAACAAACGTTAACTATATCAAGGAGCTTACGGCGGGCGTGTCCAGTCTACGAGGGATACTTGATCGTCCGTGGACACCTGATCCCACCTTTGATCTTTATAGAGGTTCACGTTTGCTCTCCATCGGATTGAAATTATTCCTTTGGACGTTTGAAGTTGATTAATTTTCGTTATTTTTATATTTTACTTTATCTAGGCTTGGGTACTGCGGTCATTGCAGTAGGACAAACATTAAGAATGGGAGCGGCTGTATTATCAGTCCTCGGTACAGAGTTCTCAAAGAAGGAACGCTTATTCATTGCAATAGCGCGGTTTCCCAAGGCAACTGTTCAGGTAAGTTAATAAGACGATCATTCTACTTGACTCTTGTTATATACCGGTAAATCGACTGATAAAAACTTAAAACTTGTTTTTGGTAAGCTACCTTTCTATTTATAGGCTGCGATAGGCGGGTTAGCCTTGGACATGGCACTAGCAGACAACAACTTGGAATTCATACGTCACGGCACTGTCGTCTTGACCACTGCTGTATTGTCTATAATAATCACAGCTCCTATTGGAGCCCTGGCTATAGCTTTATTGGGCCCCAGACTCCTGAACAAGTTAGACAGACAGACGACAGATGAAGCAGACGCAGAGTGTAGCGAAGACTTGGAGAATGTATCGATGCTCCCCATGACGCCGGATCCAGAAAATACTATCAAAATTGAAATGTCTTGATTTTACGTCACCAATTTGACTAGAAAGTATTTGTTTCACCATTTCCTCCTAAATAGCGGAAGAAACAATTTGTAATAGAATTTTGGATTCTAAATTGCAGTAGCTACATGTACAATGCATCATTGTAATTCGCTATTTTCATTTTGCCAGTGATGTCATGACAGTCGAGAAAAAAATCTTACTGTAGGGCTTTATGTGAGCTTTGACTAACACAGAGCTACAGTTCTGCCACTACCTGCGATCTTTCAGTCTATACACTGATCTTATAACTGGAGAAACCTGTCATGTATTCCGTTTATAGAAACATTTGTTCTACCTGGTATGATTAAGTCATAATCTTTCAGTTTTATTTATTAACATTCAATGTACATCTTCATCTGTATAAATTCATTCATTTTTG